>NW_024519320.1:0-3331 GCF_017590135.1 Pyrgilauda ruficollis
GGACATTATAAGAGAAATTGCACTAATAAGGTAAAAGATGTAAAAATCTTCCAAGAGATGGGCACAGAGGAGGAATAGGGAGGTCATAAGCTCTATATTTTAGAAGACGGATACCATCTAGAGTCTGTGATAACTTAAAAAGTAAGTCCGCAAGAAGAAAAATTAGAATTTGTGGTAGACACAGGGTCAGAAAGAACCTGCCTGTTAAATATTCCAAAAGGTTATAGTGTAAGCAAAGACACTGTAAAAGTAACAGGGGCAAAAGGAGAGAGTTTCACAGTTCCTGTCATGAAAGATGTAGTAATTAAGGGAGAAACTAGAATTTAGATAGGGGATGTATTATTACTCCCTGGGGCAGGTAGCAACTTAGTAGGAAGAGACTTGTCGCCCTGCTTTCTTAAGATTTTTCTAAGCCTTCTGATGTTTGCATTCTTGTATCAAACTTTCTCACACACTTTCTGTAAACAACTTATTGTTTTGCATTCCTTTATGGAGGAGGAGAAACTTGATGGACTGTTGGTTTGTCCAGTGTCCCTGGAGAGGTGGCACTTTCACCCTCCAATCCTATGTCACCTTTGGAAATCTATAAAAGTAGGAGTCAGAAAATAAATCTCTCTCTTCCTGGCCTGAGAACAGCAGTGTGTCTGCGTTGTGTTGTCTTGTGTCTTATAGCGACAGAGACTTACAAGTAAAACTAGGAATAGGAGTTATACCAAAAGAAGGGAAAATGACAGATAGAGTTTTAAAACTTGGCCAAGAAAATGAGGGAAAAAAAATTAACAAAGAAGTTTAGGCTAAGAAAGGAAATAGGGGAGGATTAAATATTGACCCCATAAGGGTCACAATTGAGAGAGGATCGTCCCATACGTTTATGTCAGTGCCCCATATCTTTAGAAGGATGGAAAAGTTTGAAGCCAGAAATAAAAGGACTTATAAAAGATGAGACATTAGAACTTTATATGTCTTCTTATAATACCCCTATTCACCCAGGTCAATAGAAACTATTTTTTTTATTATCTGGAGAAACTGAAGTTGAGGTTAAAAAGGCTACTATATAACTCTTGAATTTTCTCAGGGGAAAAAAGGATTAAGGGTATCAAAGAGGGAAATCAGAAAACTACTCAGATTATTAGGATATTGCAGATTATGGATTGATGGGTACACACATAAGCAATAAAATTTTTATATGGAAAATTAACAAAGGAAAATTGAAATGAATGGGCAGGAGATCTTTCTCCTTTTTAATGCCTTTATTAAAGAGAATCAGCTCAGGTGAGGAGAAATCGATGGGTCGCGCCCACGCCGCCGCTGCTCCCAGGAGTGGCACGGAGGAGGAGGGTGATGATGCAGCTTTGTCCGCTGGTCTGCAGGCAGAGCTGGGGACTGCGTCCTCACGGGAGATTAGGAGATTCCACCTTTTCGGTCCGACACCTTGGCTCCTCTCCCTAGTCAACATTTTTTTAGGTGAGGGTGAGAAGCAAAAAGGATCCAAGCAGGCACTGGACTACGCGCCCATCCTTAGACATCACCTAGGTCCCCTAGTTCTATGTTGGCTCGTTGTTTTTAGGGGTTTTCCTGGAAAACTGTAAAATTTGGTGCAATGCATTTCTCATCTGCATACTAGCTCTGATGCCACTCCTCTGCCCTGCTGCTTGCAGGGTCCCAGTGTCACTCCCTGGCAAGTATCAGGGGGACAATGGCTAATCACCAACCATTAACAGGCAATTGAAGAAGAACTCTTAACAATGAAGCTAACTTAATAGCAACTGGTCCAACCGGTTTTAATTCTGCAACCTTAAAAAAAAATAGATAACTTTTTATTCATAACAAAAATGATGTTAAATTACAAGAGTTGAAGTTAAAACTGGCCTCAGTACCAACTTTAAGATTACCCTTGTTAGAAAAACCCTTTTCATTTGTACATAAATGTAGAAAATGGAGTAGCTCATAAAACTTTAATTCAGGAGTGGAGAGGAATAAAGAGACCAATAGCTTATTTATCAAAGATGTTGGACCCAGTAAGCCACAGCTGGCCAGTATGTATTCAAGCTACAACAGCTACTGCAATCCTAGTAAAAGAAAGTGGTAAGCTTACTTTTGGAAGTAAACTAGTCATGTGTACACCTTGTACAGTCTGAGGTGTGTTGAATCAAAGAAAAAAGAAAAAGATAGGGAAAAGAAAAGAAAGTAATAAAGAAAGAGAGAAGTGGAAGAAGGGGGAGGGGTGGTTAGCAGACTCTGGGATGTTGGAATGTAGAGTGATGATGTCTTGGTGCTGGAGGAGGACAAGAGTTTGAATGCAGTTTCTGCATGAAGGGCAGGAAAGTGTCTTAACACATTGTTAGGAGGTTGTTCAATGCCGAAATGGGCTCCGGAAAAGGTTTAACAGCACGGACCCTCCTTGAAGAGAAAAAGAAGATATGTTAACTAAGAGTTATTAAGGCTAGAAAGTGTTTAGCCGCTCTCATATGAGCGGCAGGGTCTCAGGAGCTGGCTGGCTCAGTAGTGGAGCTGCCAGGGGTGGCTCCCAGGCTGCTGGGGTCCCGAGTCCAGGATGGCAGCCTCTGCCCCGGCAAGTGGGTCGAGAGAGAAAAGAGAAAGAGACAGAGGGGGTGAAACGGACCCGAGCCGGGAACCCAGGGTCCCCATGCCCGTGGCTGTCTGCGAGTTCCAGCCCCCCCCGCCCCCCCCCGCTCCCACTAAGGCAGGATCTGCCCTGGATGGTGCCACTGCAATAAAGATAAGATCAAGGCAGAGATTGCTAAGTCTCCAAACTTCACAAAGTGGTTTATTTTTTTATAGTAAAGGGTTTTTTTCTGGGTTTTTTTTTTTCTGTTAAAAAGAAGAGGCTTTTGTTCTGAGGAATGGGTCTGTAAGGCTAAAACAGTTAAATATTGCGCAAAAAGTAAAAACCAATAGATGTGATTCGTCTCGTTTTAAAATTGGCCTGGCCTTTCTTGCTTAACTAATGGTAGCTCACAGAAAGAAGAATTTGCCTCTGCAGCTATTAACACAGCGGGATACAAGAAGAAGAGGGTGCTGTGGAAAAAGCTTTTAGCTAAACCCAGAAAGTTTGGGGGAAAAAGCTAATGGTAAAAGTTAATGCAGTATGGTCTTTCTTTTATCACTGTGCTATTAAGAAGTCCTTTCCAGGTACAACTGAAACAGCAATCCAAACCACAGAAAGAGGGTGAATTCATGCCAGCAGAATCAAAGGACTTGTGAAGGAAACTGAAGAATGGACTATCACTTGTAAACCGGGTGATACCAAATTGACTTTGAAACAGGAACTGGGTGATGTCCAGGTTTAGGGCAAATTTGGGAGAAAACC
>NW_024519321.1:0-260 GCF_017590135.1 Pyrgilauda ruficollis
ATTTTGACCCAAAATTTCAGGGTTTTTTCCCTAAAATTTGGGTGATTTTCCCCTAAAATTTCAGAATTTTGACTCAAAACTCAGAATTTTTAACCAAAATTTGGATTTTTTTTCCCAAAAATGTGGGACTTTTCCCTAAAATTTGGGATTTTTAATGAAAATTCGGATTTTTGACTGAAAATTTGGGGATTTTTAATCACAAAATTTGGAAATTTTTGACCCAAAATTTGGGCATTTTGACCCAAAATTGTGGAATTTCT
>NW_024519322.1:0-260 GCF_017590135.1 Pyrgilauda ruficollis
GGCTCCAGCAGCTGCGGCTGTCCACGGAAAAGTCCGGCCCACACCTCGGGCAGGAGGCCACCTGGGAACTCCAGCCCTGAGGGGCCCTGCTCAGCTGGGGACAGTGTCCCCTGTGGAGCAGTGGGACAGGACGCCACAGGGCCACAGGGGCTGTTCTCGTCCAGGTGGCCGGGAGCTCTCCCTGCCTGGCCGGTGGCCACTGGCAGCTGCTCTGGGGCGGCGCTGGCCGTGTCCAGATGCTCGTCCGTGTGCTCAGAAAG
>NW_024519323.1:0-260 GCF_017590135.1 Pyrgilauda ruficollis
CAATACCTAAATTAATGCATTTCAATCTATAACTCTATACATATGTGCATTACCCTAATTATATACATACATACATCTACATCTAAATACAGGCACAGTGTGATGGGTGATTTACCAAAACAATGTTCTCTTGAGGTATGCATCATATCTCTCCATCCTTCTGTATCACCCACCAGGTACAATCTGACCTTTGAACAAAGACAACCCCACGGACTGGGGTTTGTCTTTGCTCGAGGCAGAATTAATCCAAACAGTTTTTC
>NW_024519324.1:0-260 GCF_017590135.1 Pyrgilauda ruficollis
GGGGGGGAGGGACACTCATATCTGCATTCCCTGTCATCCCAATAGTGATTCCCATTAAAAATGCCTGAGAGCTGCAGACGGGGCGTGCTCTCCCCCTTCGGTGAGCATTTATTTTTTTTCTTTCTGATGCAGAGTTGCTGCTTGTTTGCTTTTGACTTGCAGCCTGAGGATACTCAGGTTTTTGTTTGTACAGTTCTGGCCTATTTTTATTTACGTCAGATCTGGCTGTATTTAGTAAAATGGGAAAGTGACATTTATTT
>NW_024519325.1:0-260 GCF_017590135.1 Pyrgilauda ruficollis
GTGCAAAACTTGTTATCCAGCACAGACAGAACAGGCAGCTGGGGACAGCAGCGTCACAGCCACGCAGGACACCCCTGCAGCCATAAACCAACAGACACTGGGGACCGGCACCTCCTCCGCTCCACAAAGCCTCGCTTCTTCTCCGTGGCACAAAATCACTGAACCAAAGCATTTCCAGCTGCAGCTCGGGCTGAGAGATGTGCCAGGACAGAAAACTGGAATTCACAGAGTGATGGAACCCTGGTCACTGAGAATTTCAG
>NW_024519326.1:0-260 GCF_017590135.1 Pyrgilauda ruficollis
GGACCCCCCCAGGTTTTGGGGACCCCCTTACCTGTGGGGCAGCCCCCGGGTCAGGGCCCCCACCAGCCCCAGGGAGGGGTCGAGTCCCGCGGCCTCGCAGACCCCCACGGCCCCCCCCAAAAACAGCCACGTCCGGGGCCCCGCGGGGTGGGTCTGGGGGACCCCAAAAATCAGCTCAGCACCCCAAAAATCCACTTGGGACCCCCAAAAATCAGCTTAGCACCTCAAAAAAACCCCAAAATCCATCCCGGGACCCCCAA
>NW_024519327.1:0-260 GCF_017590135.1 Pyrgilauda ruficollis
TTTAGATTGGAAGGGTTGTGGGATCAATGCTGTCATTCTTTCTAGTATATGGGATTTTTCTTCAGACAGTGTTACATGTGTGAACATGAATGGGCTCTTCAGGAAGACAAAAATGTCAGGGACATACGAAATGCGAATTAGACTGCACTGGACTTTTCTTCTGCAATCTTTTGTTTTGCATGCTTCTAACAATATGGGAACTAAGTGTGCTCTAATGATTTTGCTAGTACTTTTTTTGAAAATGTGTCTCTGCTGCAGGT
>NW_024519328.1:0-260 GCF_017590135.1 Pyrgilauda ruficollis
CGGGGGGGGCCGGGGTGCGGGCCCGGTGCAAGGGCGGGACGGCGGGAGGGGAAGGGCAGCGCGACCCCGCATCCTCCCCGCGCATCCCCCGCGCATCCCCCGCGCCCCCCGCTCACCGGCAGCCGGGCGGGGAGAGCGAGTGGAAGGTGGAGAGCGAGAACATCTCGGCGCGATCCGCCATTTTCTCCGGCCGGGGCTGCGCCGGACTGCGGAGCTGCGGGAGCGGGGGGGGAGCGGCGGGAGGAGCTGCGGGAGCGGCG
>NW_024519329.1:0-260 GCF_017590135.1 Pyrgilauda ruficollis
CCCAAGTGTGTCCCAGGTGGCCCAGATATGTCCCAAGTGTGCCCCAGGCGTGTCCCAGGTGTGTCTCAAATGATCCCAGGTGATCCCAGGTGCTCCATTTGCGCCCCAGCTGTCCCCAGGTGTCCCCCAGGTGTGCACCAGGTGTGTCCCAGCTGTCCCCAGCAGTCCCCAGGTGTGTCCCAGGTGTGTCCAAGCTGTCCCCAGGGTCTCACCTTGAGCTGCAGCCAGCGGGTGCCCTGCCTGTGCTGGGTCAGGGGGTA
>NW_024519330.1:0-260 GCF_017590135.1 Pyrgilauda ruficollis
TTTTTTTTTTTAATAACAAAAAAAAAATCTTAAATTCAGCATTGATGCTCCCCTTCTAGGCAAGAAAGATCTTAATCCATTTCCAAAAGCAAGACCAAGCTTGACAGTTCATTTGTGGGTATCGTGATATTGAAATAGCTAATTTTATATCCTTTCCTTATACCATCCAGCTGCACAAGTTAGACTGGCTGAGATTCACCAGAATTTGCCAAATCTTTAAACCTGGGTTGTTGTGGCTTTTTTAGTTTTCTCCTGCATTG
>NW_024519331.1:0-3426 GCF_017590135.1 Pyrgilauda ruficollis
TCCAGCTTCCCAAACATTGGGTCAGGACTCCCAGTGGTAGGTGCAGCCTTTCATGTACAAACAGCTGAAAATCTTTAGACAGATCAGGTAACCCTAATGCTGGAGCAGTTGTCAGTGCTTCTTTTCATTTTAGGAAGGCTTCTTTCTGTGGTTTGCCCCAGGTGAATGGCTGTGTCTTCTGGGCTTCATACAGGGGTTTCTCAATCAGTCCATGATCCACAGGCTACACCACCCTGCCATTCCGAGGAAGACTTGCAGCTTGTGTAGATTCTGGGGCTCTGGAATAGCACCGATAGCTTGGAGATGGTTAGTACCTAGTTTTCACTGGCCTTGTGAGATTTCACATCCCAGGTAGATCACAGTCTGTCAGGCAATTTGTGCCTTTTCTCTGGATACTTTACAACTTCCCATTCCCAGTGAATTTAAAATCTCGATCGTTACCCTTATGCAGGTTGCTTTTTCTTCTGTAACTATTAGTATATCATCAAAATACTGCAACAACAGGTATTGGTCTCTCAGTACTTGCCCATTCTCAGTCCAAATCTCCAGCTCCTTTGCCAGTTGGTTTCCAAATAGGGTCGGCAAGTTCTTGCATCCTTGTGGGAGTCGTCTCCAGGTGAGCTGGGTTTTTCTTCCATTCCCTGGATTTTCCCACTCAAAGGCAAACAGTTTCCTACTTTCTTTGTCAAGGGGTATGCAGAAAAAGGCATCTTTTAGATCAATTACAGTAAACCATTTATATATCTCTTTTACGGATGTCAGCAATGTGTAGGGATTTGCTACCACTGGATAAATGTCCTTTGTTATTTCATTTATTGCTCTCAAATCCTGCACTAATCTATACTCACCATTTGGTTTCTTTACTGGAAATATTGCTGTATTAAATTCTGATTGACATTCTTCTAGAATTTGGTATTTCAAGAAGTTATCAATAATCTTTACTATTCCTTGCCGTGCCTCTGGTTTTATGGGCTACTGTTTGACCTGTACAACCCTCACCCCTTCTTTTAACTCTACATGCACTGGCTGTGCCAATTTAGATTTTCCTGGTATATCTGTTTCCCATACAGAGGGAATCACTGCATCTTCTACTTCCCTAGGAATAGAGGGGACTGGTTTTTCTTTGATCATTAAAATTTGTCCCGTCTTTGATTCAGGTATTTTCATTACAAGTTCCCCATTCTCAAAGGTTATTACCGCATCAAGTTTTGCTAATAAATCTCTTCCTAAGAGTGGAATTGGACACTCAGGGACATATAAGAATTCATGCGTTAAAACCTTGTTTGTGAAACACAAATCTAAGGGTTGCAAGAATGGCCGATTTTCCTCTTTCTCTGTGGCCCCCACTATTGTTATTTGCTTGTCCCAAATTTGCCCTTGCAAATCATTTAGTAAAGAATACGTGGCCCCTGTATCCACCAGGAATTTTACCTCTTTATCCCCTAATTTTATGGTTACCACAGGTTCCTGTACTGGTTCCAGCCCTAGTCAGCTCTGATACTCCCCCAGTATCATTGCCTTGGCAACGTCTTCCTGCTGGAACTGATTGCCCTGGTTAAACCGGTTTGGGCATTCTCTCTTCCAATGCCCTTCCTTCTTGCAATATGCACATTGGTTTAAGCTTAACCCTTGTATGACTGGTCCTCCGTGGCCCCTGCCAAACCCGCCTCTACCCAGTCCACGACCACCTCTGCCATGTCCCCTGAAATCTGAGTTCCCTTTTCCTTGTATTACTGCCAAAAGATTTTGCTGCTGCCTTTTACTAGCCTCCTTTTCCCTATTATTGTATACTTTCCAGGCTACCTCAAATAGTTTATCCAGGTTCCTTAATTCCTCCCCTTCTAATTTTTGCAATTTCCTCCTGATATCACCCTGTGACTGTCCCAGGAATATGAGAGTGAGTTGAACCTTCGCTTGTTCTGTGTCTATTTGGAGATCTGTATATTTCCTTGCTGTCTCCTTAAGCCTTTCCAAAAACACAGTGGGGGATTCTTTCTTTTCCTGTCGGACCTCATATAGTTTAGACCAATTCATAGTTTTAGGCACAGCATTATGAACTTCTATCTGGACCCACTTTCTTCAGCCTCTGCATATGCCCAGGTACATTAGGATCCCACCCTGGATCCTCAGTTGGAAAATTATCATCTAGAGTTCCTGTTATGAGTCCATTTCTGATATCCTCCCTTGCCCTTTCCTTGGTTGCCTTAAATACCATCTCTTTCTCAGTAGAATCCATTAAAGTATCTAATATTACTTGTATATCATCCCAATCCAGATTCTGAGTTTTCATAACCATTTTTACTACCAGTGCCACCTTATCAGGATTTTCTCTAAAAGTTCCAGCCGATTGTTTCCAAATAACTAAATCCGCAGGAGAAAAAGGCACTTTTACAAACACTGGCCCCTCCACTCCTACTCCTTGTCGCAAGGGAACAATCACAGTCCGCTTTTGTCTGCCCAGGTCTTTTCTAGCCAAGACCGGAGCAAGCTTTGACTGACTTTGAGTTCTGTGAGATACCAGTGTCACTGATTCACCACTATCGCTATCTTCTTCACTTACATCCCCCCCCCCCCTCCTTTGTATCACAGTTAAATTTTGATCATCTCCCAAGGAAGAGGGATCAGGTGATGGCAGGAGAGGAGGATAAAGAGAGAAGCGTGGAGAAGGACTACGCAAGATAGAATTAGGTGAAGTAGGAGCAGATGGTGGAATGGGGGCAGGTGAAGCAGACGGGATAGGTTTAGGTTCTCTTGGTCTTGTTGGAGCTACCTGTAAATCAGCATCTGTATAGTTTTTCCTACTCAGACTTTCTTTCAAGGCCAAGTGTTCTAGACAACATTTCTTTTACACAAACCCCACACTTATCACTTGCAGATGCTCTAACCACCATTAATCCACATTCAACCTGCCATTCTGGCTTACCTCGCTAATAGAAACACAAATCAACATACAGAACCTCGTCCCATTTTCCTTCTTGCTTACAAAACAATATCAACTTCAAAATGGTGTTATATTGCAAAGACCCATTCTTTGGCCACTTTTCACCATCCTCCAAGACATATTCTGGCCACCATGTATTGCAATAATCAATCAACTTAGCCTTACGTAACTCTTCCCCAAAATTACTCTGTTTCCAAAGTGCTAATAAGCACCCCAAAGGAGAGATTCGTGGAATGGGGGCATTGCCGCCCAAAATCCCTTTAAGATTCTCCATGTTACAGCTACAATACAACACAGATGCTGAACCCGCAATGCTTTAGCGATTGTCTTACAGATGGCATGCCTAGGCAATACTACCAGGAATTCCTTAGTCCAACCAAGCATAAGTTTCGCTGCGTCTTATTGGCAGGCAACCAGACCAAAGTAAAAGCACCTTACCTCTCTCCCGGGTGTCTCCGTCGCTCTGGGTGCCTCCCAGTGAACCC
>NW_024519332.1:0-260 GCF_017590135.1 Pyrgilauda ruficollis
GGAACCCCAAAAACGGACACGGGAACCCCAAAAATGGATACAGGAACCTCAAAATCCAACATGGGAACCCCAAAAATGGACATGGGAACCCCAAAAATCCACCATGGGAACCCCAAAAATCCACACGGGAACCCCAAAATCCGACATGGGAATACCAAAAATCCACATGGGAACCCCAAAAATCCACACGGGAACCCCAAAAAATCCTCACGGAAACCCCAAAATCCGACATAGGAATACCAAAAACCGACACGGGAACC
>NW_024519333.1:0-260 GCF_017590135.1 Pyrgilauda ruficollis
CCGCGGCGCCGCTCGGCCGGCGGCCGCGCACAGCTCCCAGGTGGCGCGGGGCACGGCTCGGCCTTCGCACTCCAGGATGCAGATCTGCGGGGAACGCGCCGCGCGTCACGGCCGGGCCGGGGCCGGGAGGGACCGCCGGGAACGGTGGCGTGCCCGCGCCCCCCGCCCGTCCGCACGCTGCCCGGAGGGTGCCCGGCCGTGACGTGGTGCCCATAGGGGTCCCCAGAGGTGACATCCCATAGGTGTCTGTCCCATAGGTG
>NW_024519334.1:0-260 GCF_017590135.1 Pyrgilauda ruficollis
AGCGGCGGAACAGCTGCGCGGCCATGGCGGGCTCAGCGCCGCATGCCGGGACCTGCGCGGGCCGGGCGTCGGAGCGGGGCACCGGGCACGGCCCCGGCGGCTGCCCCGCCGTGCAGAGCTCCCGGTGCCGGTCTGCCCCGGGCCTCCTCTCCAGCCCCGCTTCCCCGGGCCGTGTCCCGCAGTCCCGATGCCAACCCGGGCCCCGGCCCCGGTCCCGGTCCCATCCCCGCTCCTGATTCTGATCCCGATCCCAGCTCTGA
>NW_024519335.1:0-260 GCF_017590135.1 Pyrgilauda ruficollis
GGGGTTTCTATGGGGTGGGGATGGGGTCCTGGGTGTGGATACAGGGTCCTGGGTGGGGGTACAAGGTTCTGTTTGTGGGTACGGGATCCTGGGTGTGAGTACGGGGTCCTGGCTGTGGGGATTGGGTCCTGGCTGTGGGAATGGGATCCTGGCTGTGGGGTTTGGGTCCTGTGCTCGTCCTCAGCAGGGAATTCTGGCTGTGGACTCCGGAACCCAGCAGTGGGGTTTGGGTGCTGGCTGTGGGGTTTGTGTCCTGGCAG
>NW_024519336.1:0-260 GCF_017590135.1 Pyrgilauda ruficollis
GGGCAGCAGGGAGATGAGCTGGGCTCTGAGAGCAGCCGGGCAGAGCTCTGCCAGAGCCAGCCCAGCTCGGGGGACGCAGTGGATTGCACGAGGCTGAAGGACATTGCAGCTGGCCTTGCTCAGCAGCAGCATGGCAGGAGGGGATTCAGGAGATGTGCAAACCCAAGGAGAGGACACACCAAGGGGATTTATCTCGGCCTGGTGGGACCAGCACCTGCTCCTGCAAACCCCTGGGAGCTGACACCCCCAAGGCACAGCCC
>NW_024519337.1:0-260 GCF_017590135.1 Pyrgilauda ruficollis
CCCAAAATTCCCCAAACTCCTGGGGTGCCCCCGATGGTTCCGCAGCGCTGCAGCGTTTCAGCGAGAGCATCCAGGAGTACCTGGCGGGGCAGGAGCAGCGCCCCGACCCCACGGTGCGCGCCGACGCCTTCGCGCCCGACGTGGGCGCCGCCTTCGAGACCCTCAGCACGCAGTGGGCGCACAGCAGGGACGGCAAGGTGGGATGGACTGGGATTATTGGGGATTGGGGTTCAGGATTGGGATTATTGGGATTATTGGGA
>NW_024519338.1:0-260 GCF_017590135.1 Pyrgilauda ruficollis
TGGTGGCTCCTGGAGAGCTCTGCCAGCCTCATTTCCCAACAGGCAGAGTTTTGGGGGGGGGTTTGGGGTGTCACTCACCCGAGCCCCGCACGGGGCACATCTCGGGGGTCTGGCCGATGGCCCAGCAGCGGCCCGAGTCGCAGCAGCACTGCATCCTGCTGGCCTGGCCCGCCACCTCCCCCGCGCAGCGCCCGCCCAGCAGCGCCGAGAAACACGTGCCCAGGCGCTGGTCTGCGGGGACAGGGGGACAGCGGGGACAG
>NW_024519339.1:0-260 GCF_017590135.1 Pyrgilauda ruficollis
GGCGGGCGGAGGCGGGGAGCCCGCACATGCCCTGCGCCGCCGGCCAGCTCCAGTCTCCTCCTCCACCAGGCAGCAGGAACCGGGTGGGACCGAGCGCGGGCGGCCCCGGCGGCGCCTCCCCCGCCCCCGGTTCCCACCCGGGCGCCAGCGAGCTGAGCCCCCCCCCCTTTTTTTCTTTCCCTCCAACAACACCCGGGCAGACAATGGAAGGCGAGTTCGGGGGGCTGGGGGTGCGGAGAGGGGCCGGGGGAACGCGGAGC
>NW_024519340.1:0-260 GCF_017590135.1 Pyrgilauda ruficollis
GGGGAAATGGGGAGAAAAGGGGGGAAAACAGGAAAAAAACGGGGAAAATGGAAAAAAATGCGGAAAATGGTGGGAAAATGGGAAAAATGGTGGAAAAACGGCGGGAAATGGAGAAAATGGGAAAGATGGGGGAAAGGGGGAGAAAACAGGGAGAAATTGTGGGAAAAATGGTGGAAAAATGTGAGAAATGGTGGAAAAATGGGGAGAAATGGTGGGAAAATGGGAAAAACCGGGGGAAATTTTGGGAAAATGGGAAAAAA
>NW_024519341.1:0-260 GCF_017590135.1 Pyrgilauda ruficollis
CCCTGAGTGCCCCGCGCCCCTCCCCCCAGGCTGTCGGTGGGGGCTCCGGGGGTCGCGGGGTGCCGGGACCCCCCCCTGTGCGGGGGGGGCTGCGAGGCCATCGTGGACACGGGGACGTCGCTGGTCACCGGGCCCAGCGCCGAGGTGGCCGCGCTCAACCGGGCCCTGGGGGCGGCCAGCGCCGTGGGGGGGCAGGTACGGACCCCCGGGACCCCCGGGACCCCCGGGGGGGGGCTCTGAGTGTCCCCGAGTGTCACCGA
>NW_024519342.1:0-3300 GCF_017590135.1 Pyrgilauda ruficollis
TTCCCCAAATTTCCCCAAATTTTGGGGTGTCCTGAGGTCTCCAGACCAGGGAAAATCCCAAGAATTTGGGATTTCAACTCATCCCGAGGGAATTTTGGGATTCCCAGGGTTGGGATTTGCTGAATTCCCAGAATTTCCCTTGGGAATTTCTCCTTTTCCGTGGGGTCGTTGCAGGGGATTCCCAAATATCAAAAAAATCAGAAAAATAATAATAATAATAAAAAAAAATCCCAAAAATCCCTGCCAAAAAAATCCCAAAGAATTCAAAAGAAAATTCCCCAAAGCCTCCTGAAATCCTAAAGATTTCCCAAAAATCCTAAAGAACTCCTGAGGAATTAAAAAAAAAAAACCCTAAAAAAATCCCACAAAATCCAAATATCCCAAAAACTCTCAGAAAATTTCCCCAAACCCATAAGAAACCTCCAAAATAACCCCCAAATATCCCCAACCCCCCCAAAAAAATCTCCAAAAACTATCTGAAAAAAAACCCTAAAAAAATCTCCCCCCAAAAAATTCCCAAGAACAAAATCCAAAAAGCCCCAAAATCCCCCTAAAAAAACCCCAAAAATCATTAAAAACCCCCTTAAGATCCCAAAAATAAACTCAAAAGTCAAAAAAAAATCCCCAAACCCCCCCAAAAAATCCCCCCAAAAACCCCCAAAATTCTAAATGACAAAAACTCCCAAAAATCCCAAAAAAACTCCCAAAAATCCCAAAAAACCTCCCAAAAATCCCCCTGAAAAATTCCCGTAAACCCCTCAAACATTAAAAAAAATTAAAAAAAAACCCCCAAAAATCCGTCAAAAAAACCTTAGGCAAAACCCTCGAAAATCCCCAAAATCCAAAAAAAATTCCCAAAAATCCCCTCCAAAAATCCCCCAAAAAATCACTGAAAAATCACGAAAAAAATTTTTAAAAATCATCAAAAACCCTTCAAAAACCCACCCAAAAATTCGAAGAAAATCCCAGAAAATCCCCTAAAATCCCCCAAGCCCCTCTTATCCCCAAAACCGTCCCCAAAAACGCCCAAAATCCCCCAAAAATCCCAAATTTCCCTGTCCCAGCCCGGCGCTGCTGTGTCCCGTGTCCCGTGTGTATCGCCTTGGGGACCATTCCCAAAAACCCACCCAAAAAATCCCCAAAAATCCCCAAAAAATTCCAAAAAAAAAATTTCAAAATGCCCCCCAAAAACTCCGGAAAATCACTGAAAAATCATTGAAAGATTGTCCAAAAAATCACCAAAAATCACTGAAAAATCATCGGAAAATCACTGAAAAATCACCCAAAGAAATCACAAAAGAATCACAAAAAATCACTGAAAAATCATTGAAAAATCACTGAAAAATCACCAAAAATCACCAAAAAAATCACTGAAAAATCATCAAAAAATCACTGGAAAATCACTGGAAAAATCATCAAAAAATCACTGAAAAATCATTGAAAAATCACTGAAAAGTCACAAAAAACCACAGAAAAATCATTGAAAAATCACTGAAAAATCATCGAAAAATCACAGAAAACTCACTGGAAAAATCAGAAAAATCATTGAAAAACTCACTGAAAAATCACTGGAAAAATCACTGAAAAATCATCCAAGAATCACTGAAAAATCATCAAAAAATCACAGAAAACTCACTGGAAAAATCAGAAAAATCATTGAAAAACTCACTGAAAAATCACTGGAAAAATCACTGAAAAATCATCAAAATCACCGTAAAATCACTGAAAAATCACCCGAAAAAAATAACCAAAAAATCACTGAAAAATCACCAAAAACTCACTGAAAAATCATTGAAAATTTGTCCAAGAAATCCCCAAAAATCACTGAAAAATCACTGAAAAATCTTTGAAAATTTGTCCCAAAAATTCCCCAAAATCACTGAAAAAATCATCGAAAAATCACCCAAAAATCACTGAAAAATCATTGAAAAATCATAAAAAAATCACTGAAAAATCATTGAAAAATCATCAAAAAATCACTGAAAAATCACCGAAAACCCACCCAAAAATCAAATCCCCATAAAATTCCCAAAAAAACACTTCAAATTTCCCCCAAAAAACCCTAAAAATCACTGAAAAATCACCGTAAAATCACTGAAAAATCACCCAAAAATTGTCCCAAAAATCCATGAAAAATCATGGAAAAACTCACAGAAAACTCACTGGAAAATCATTGAGAAATCACTGAAAAAAAATCACCGAAAACTCACTGAAAAATCATCGAAAATTTGTCCCAAAAAATCAACAAAAATCAGTGAAAAATCACTGAAAAATCATAGAAAAATCACTGAAAAACCACCAAAATCACTGAAAAATCACCAAAAATCACTGAAAAATCACCAAAATCACTGAAAAATCACCACAAAATTGTCCCAAAAATCCCCCAAAATCACTGAAAAATCATTGAAAAAATGCTGAAAAATCACTGAAAAATCACCAAAAACCTCCAAAAACCCTCCCAAAAATTCCAAAAAAAATCCCAAAAAACCCCAAAACCCCTAAACCCCCCAAAAATCCCATTTCCCCCATCTCCCCCCAGCACGGCGCGGCGCTGCTGTGCCACGCGTTCCGGCTGTGCCGCCTCGGGGCCATTCCCAAAGATCCCCAAAAAATCCCCATCAAATTCCAAAAAAAAACACTTCAAAATCCCCCGCCAAAAACCCTAAAAATCACTGAAAAATCACTGAAAAATCACCCAAAAATTGTCCCAAAAATCACTGAAAAATCACTGAAAAATCATGGAAGAATCACTGAAAAATCACCAAAAATCACTGAAAAATAATTGAAAAATCACTGGGAAATCACCAAAAAATCACTGAAAAATCACAGAAAACTCACCGGAAAATCACAGAAAATCACTGAAAAATCATTGAAAAATCACCAAAAAATCACTGAAAAATCATTGAAAAAATGCTGAATAATCATCGAAAAATAACTGAAAAATCACCGAAAACCCACTGAAAAATCATTGAAAAATCACTGAAAAATCATGGACAAATCATGGAAAAATCACTGAAAAATCACCAAAAATTGTCCAAAACCCCCCCCCAAAATCGGTGAAAAATCACTGAAAAATCATTGAAAAAACGCTGAATAATCACTGAAAAAATCACTGAAAAATCTCTGAAAAATCATTGAAAAATCACCGAAAAATCATCACAAAATCACCAAAAACCCACGCAAAAATTCCGAAAAAAATCCCCAAAAATCCCCCAAGCCCCATTTTCCCATAAACCCCCCCAAACCCCCCAAAATCCCATTTCCCCCCATTTTTCGCAGCACGGCGCGGCGCTGCTGTGC
>NW_024519343.1:0-260 GCF_017590135.1 Pyrgilauda ruficollis
CTGATGTCAAAAACATTCTTTGTGATTAAACTTTTAATATTTAGCAGTATCCCAGCTCTAGAATTCAGCATGTGTAGAACACACTTGACTTTTAGGAGGTGCAGGCTGGCCTGTGCTTCTCTGCTTTTCTCATTTCTTTTCAGAGAATAAGATGCAGTGAAAACATAGGAACTATGTTTTCTCCTCTCAGTTCAGTGCTTACGAACATTTAATAATGATTTAGGAATTTAAGATAATTTAGTGCAAGGTATTTTTAAGTT
>NW_024519344.1:0-260 GCF_017590135.1 Pyrgilauda ruficollis
ATTTGGGGGATTTTGGGGAATTTTGGGTAAATTTTGAGGGGTTTTGGGGGGATTTTGGGGTCACATTTTGGGGGGATTTTAGGGTGAATTTTAGGTAATTTTGGGGTGACTTTGGGTGGAAATTGGTGTAATTTTGGGAGGGTTTTGGGGTGAATTTTGGGTTGAATTTTGGCCATTTTGGGTTGAATTTGGGATGTTTTTGGGGTTAATTTTGGGTTGTTTTTGGGCTGAGATTTGGGGTGAATTTTGGGGTGAGTTTT
>NW_024519345.1:0-260 GCF_017590135.1 Pyrgilauda ruficollis
GGGGGGGTGGTGGGGTTGGGGAAGGGGCGGCTCCGGGGCCGTGGTGGGATCTGTGGGAGGATAAGGAGGTCCATGGGTGGCTCCCGATGGGGAATGTCCGGCTCCAGCCCCTCCGTGCACCAATGGGGGTGGGGAGGGTCCAGCTGCCACCGCTGACCTCCCAAGTCCACTCATGGGGGGTCATCAGGAGAAGGGTGAGGCTGGACCTCCAATCAGGAGGGGTTAGACCCAAGGAGATGGTTTGGAACCCAAGGAGATGG
>NW_024519346.1:0-260 GCF_017590135.1 Pyrgilauda ruficollis
CCCAAAGATGACAGGCAGTGCAGAATCCCAGGAAAACAGAGTGGCTGGGATTGAAGGCACCTCTGGAGAGCATCTCACCCCAGGCTGGATCACTCGGAGCACAGGATCCCATCCTGGACATCTCTGGAGAAGGAGACCCCAAAGCAGCTGGCAAACCTTCTCCAGCATCCCAAGGCTCTCCCATCCTCACCTCCATGGGACATCCCACGGGCTGGCTCTGGCAGCCCTGCGGAGCCGTGGGATGGTTTGGGCTGGAAGGG
>NW_024519347.1:0-259 GCF_017590135.1 Pyrgilauda ruficollis
CCCCCTGACCCCCGTTTGGGGTCCCCCCCAGTTCGAGCTCTCGGCGTTCCCCCCGAACGCGCCGGCCGCCATGCGCGCGCCCCCTCCCCGCTGCAAGGCCGCGCTGTCGGAGCGGGATTTCCTGGAGGCGCTGCCGGCCATGAACACCACGGCCACGGTGCTGGCCGTGCTCTGGGTGCTCCGCAACGAGCCCATGGACCTGGTGAGACCCCCACCCAAAATAACCGACACCCCCGGGACCCCTCCCCAAAATAACCCA
>NW_024519348.1:0-259 GCF_017590135.1 Pyrgilauda ruficollis
ATGCATTATTAATAGATATCACCCATTAATGCATAGATACATTGAATTATTTTTATTGAAACATAATTTAAAATTTTAATTTTACATCTAATTTTAATATCGATTCTTTCGAATTTAAATATTCATTTCAAGATGATTTTAAATCTTGGTTTTAATTTCAATTTAATTTTTAATTTCAATTATGATTTTCATGTTAATTTCTGCTCTGCAGACACCGACGAGAAGGGCGAGTTCCTCCTGATGTCGTTCACGGCGCGCC
>NW_024519349.1:0-259 GCF_017590135.1 Pyrgilauda ruficollis
TGTATATATTTATATACATCGTATATATTTGTATACAATATTTTCCCCCTTCCATTTAAAATAGAACACAGGGGTTCCCTGTCACCCCTGTGATACCCCTAACACCCTGGAAAAGGCAGGTTTTCCTTCCATCCACACCCTTGAAGCCACAAGTGAGGGGGGATCCTGCCCAGTTCCAACACACAGCAATGGAAGAGGAGTTGCTTCCCTCTTCTTAATATCTTTTGTCCTCATAATCCCCTTTTTTTTTTTTTTTTTT
>NW_024519350.1:0-259 GCF_017590135.1 Pyrgilauda ruficollis
CCCAATTTTTCCAAAATTCCCCCATTTCCCCCCAAAATCCCCAATTTCCACCCAAAATCCTCAATTTTCCTCCCCAATTTCCCCCCCGAAATTCCCATTTTTTCCCCAAAATCCTCCATTTCTCTCTCCAATTTTCCCCTCCAAATTTCCCATTTTTTCCCAAAATCTCCGATTTTCCCCCCAAAATTCCCATTTTTCCCAAAATCCCCATTTTCCCCAAATTCTCCATTTTCCCCAAAATCCTCCATTTTTCTCCCCA
>NW_024519351.1:0-259 GCF_017590135.1 Pyrgilauda ruficollis
GAGAAATGTGAATATTCCCGGGTTAAACTGTCTCGGGAACTGGGAACATTCCCGGGTTAAACTATCCCAGGAAATTCAAACATTCCCGAGTTGAACTCTACCAGGAACTGAGAACATTCCCTGTTTAAGCCTCTCCCAGGAATATTCCCGGTTTTAGGCCATCCCAGGAACTGTGAATATTCCCGGTTTAAAACTGTCCCAGGAAGTGGGAACATTTCCTGGTTTAATCCTCTCCCAGGAACATTCCTGGTTTAAACCA
>NW_024519352.1:0-259 GCF_017590135.1 Pyrgilauda ruficollis
GTCCCGGGGTGGGGGGGCTGCAGGGGAACCCCCGGGTTGGGGGGCAGTGGGAGAGCCCCCAGAGAGGGGTCTGCAGCGGGGGGACCCCCGGGTTAGGATCTGCAGCAGAGGAATCCCGGGGTGGGGTCTGCAGCCGGGGAACCCCCGGTTTGGGGGGCAGTGGGAGAGCCCCCGGGGTGGGGGGCCCCAGGGGAACCCCCTGGTTGGGGTCTGCAGCAGAGGAACCCCGGGATGGGGTCTGCAGCAGGGGAGCTCTGGG
>NW_024519353.1:0-3335 GCF_017590135.1 Pyrgilauda ruficollis
TTGTCTGGGAACCCCACAAACACAAGATCCTACCTCTCCTGCCCCATAGCACCTTCTGTGGGATGCTAAAGGCCAGTGAAGGCACAGAGTCAGTGCTGGCACCACTCTGCTCTGAGGTCCCAAGGATGTATTTGCCTTTGATCTGTTCTGTGCTCACTAATTAATGCTCATGATCTCTTTGAATGGATGGAGAGGGGATGTTTTCCTCTCTAGCCCTTGGGCAGAAGAAGGGGCCAAGGCCACCTGAGGACAAGGAGGGCTGGCATTTAGTAGCAGGTCGTTGTAGGTGGTGCTGGAGCGTTGGGGTTTGATCTCAAATTTTAATTTTAGATTTATTGGGCACATTGATCACATTCCTTTGATGATAATGAAGCCCAACAGGGAAGCTGCAGTGACGAAGGGGAGAGCCTAACATAGATCCTCAAACAAACATGAAACAAGCTGAGGAATTCAGAGCAACGGCACAAGAGCCTGGTGAGAGGCAAGGCCTAAAGAAGTACTCATGTTCCACAAATCCTCACCTGAAACTCCTTTTTTGGGTAAGATTCATCTCTAGCAAAATGAACAGCATCTGTTCATCTTGTTTTGGAAAGGTGGGAATGTCTACATGGACAAACAGATATTCACACTCCAGCCCAAACATGGATTAGCTGTGGTTCTAAGCCATGTAGGTCTTTTTAGTCCCGTGGCTGCCATTCTTGCTTCCCCGTGATCTTTAAGTTGGGTCTCAGACGTTCATAGGCTGATCTTGCACCAAACTGCTCAGAATCCAAGTTTTTCATTCTCTGTGTTTCATGAGACATGTTTGGTGTTTGGACTGAGCTTTAATTTGTCTGTATGTTATTGCCTTCCTGTGGAAAGGCTGGACTTGCAGTGGGAGCAGCTGCAGGCAGGAAAGTTGTGGCATTAGTCTGCACTTCCTGACTTCTCACAGGAGAGAGAAAGAGAATCTTTTGTGGGCAGCAAGGACACGACACGTGCCCAGCTGGTTTGAGCTGGGACATTTACCCACCCCAGCTAGGAGGTCCCTCCTGTGAGATCCCATCTGCGCTCTTCCTTTGGTTGCTGAGGTGTGTGGTGACCTCTCCTGGTGAGTTCCAGAGCAACTTCTGCTAAAAACAGGGAAAACAGACCAGACCCTGGGAGGTTTCAATACAACTATTACTTCATAATCAAAAACATGCTGCATGCACTACAACAAGGTTCTGTGTCTCTTTTTCAGGGTTTAGTCATGGAAGTGTGTGTGAGTGGTCATGGCTTGGGAAGGTCCTTGGTACATCTGTGGTGTATGAATGGCTATTTATTTAAACATTAAATTTATTAAAGGTTTCAGTGCCACAAAGGTGGTTGAGTTCAACACTAGATATGTTGATCTGGACTCTCATAATGTAGGTTTGTGTAGGAAGAGATGGGTGTAGGGAGGATATTTCTTAAGCATTTTGTCAGGGATAACACTTGCCAGGTATTTCTTTGCAACTCAGCTCATCCTGGCACAGCTGGGAGCAGTGTCACCAGTGCCCACTGACCAAGGTTTCTTGCCAAGCAGCCAAATCAAGGGGCAAGAGGTGACACTATCCCATTGTGCTATTTATTGCTGCATGCCATTTGTCAGTGTGGAGCTTGCAGAAGGTGAAGCCATTTCTAGAAATGGCCAAACAGCTACAGGAATGAAATGGCACCTGTCCTAGAAGTTGCAGTGGTTGTTTACTTCCCTTCTCCCTCCCCTAACAGACTGGTGATGGACCTAAAAATAACCTAACTAACTAAAAATGTAATCATTACATAAAGCCTGTCCTCCACAAAACCCTCAGCAGGTTTTCTTCAGCCTGTGAGAGTGGCACTGTACATAACCTAAATTCTGTATTCCCAGAGCAGGATCCCAATTATCCATCAGTTTTGACATATCTCAGATTTGTGGACTGTGCTTGACTAGAGAGTGGTGTAGGTCAGTCCCTGTGTTTTGAGAATAGGGAGGTAAACCACCCTGATTTTTGTCTGGGATTTATGGATGTATTCTTCTCCCTGCTAACATTTATGATCCTTTTCATCAATGCTCCTCGTCAGTTCAGGTACAACTGCACACTTGCATGTACCCACTCTTGTTTATTGTGACTAGAAGGCAAATCCTTCATGCTGAGAGCTGCAAGCAGTTGGTTGTGCCAGGATGGCCATCCTGGAATTCCGCAGTGGATGCACATTAGGCTGCATGTGAGCAGAGGGCTCCTTCTTGCCTGGGGTGGGAGAGCTGCAGTGGGAAGGATGCAGCTTCGTCCAGAGCTTAGGAAAGCTGCTCTCTCTCAGGAACTCGCCGTGGCTGTGGTGGCTCTTATCACCCTCTGTTCTTGATTTGACAGCCTTTCTTTGTTTTCCCAGAAAATACTGACTGTGATTGCCAAGCTTCTGGAAATAGCTGAAGCCTTTCGTGGTGGAGGGTGGCTGTGGGCCAGAGGGACAGGATATTTTAGCTGTTGCTTCTCAGCACAGCGTGATTGGCGAGCAGCCTTTCAAAAACTAACACTCCTAAAGCTGTGATAAGGTGCTCAGGCTACAGGGCTGGAGGCTGTGTTCATGCTTGAGATAAAGTCCGCTGTCAGCACCACATTCACACCTCCCCTGTCACACCAGGCAGCCCATTCCCATTCCCAGTCCTGCCATTCCCACCAGTCGCTTGCTGCAAAGCTCAGCGCTGGGGATCAGGCCCTGTGCTGCTGCCCACAGGGGCTGCACAGCTCCCTGTGCCCTTGTGCTGACATTGAGCTGCTTAGAGGGAATACTGTGGGGTGGAAGAGATTTGTCACTAAGGATTGTCACCCACCACTTTGGACTCAGCCCCTTTCTCTTGGGATGCACTATGTGGGTAAAAGAGGAATGGGTGGAGTGGTGAATGCCAGGGGTGAGCTGTGGGATGTACAGTGCCATGGCTGCTTCCCTAAGGAAAAGCAGGGTGACCCCAACATCTGGGAGAAATGAAGCATCTGACTCCATGGGTATGAGAAGGCTAATTAATTACTTTATTATACTATATCACACTACATCTAAACTGAATGTGCACAAGCACCCAACTGCACTGCCCAGCATCTCGTGATTGTTTGGTGACAGTCCTGACACACACACACACACACACACACCTGGATTCAATGGGTCATGGAATCAAAACACTCACACCAGAATCGAAAAATTGGTTCCCTTCAGGTGAACAATCTTCTATATTTCATTCCACTTGTGTGCTGTGGGGGTCCCAGTTGTGGGTTTCTCTGGGTCTGATTGAAGGCACTTGAGACAGTAGTTCGTGTTTGGACTCAAGCTGCTGTGGGGGTCCCAGTTGTGTGTTTCTC
>NW_024519354.1:0-259 GCF_017590135.1 Pyrgilauda ruficollis
GGGGACACCGGGGGGACAGGGACAGCCAGGGAAAGGGGGGACAGGGGACACCGGGACCCCTGGGGACATGGGGACAGGGAGCCAAAGGAACAGGGCCGGGGGTCCTGGGGGGTCCCCAGTGTCCCCAGAGGGGGTCCTGACACATGGGGAGGGGTCCCCGAGTGTCCCTGGAGGGGTCCCGGTCCCAGCTGAGGGAGGGTCCCAAAAGACCCAGGCCCAAGGCGGGGGGGGGTACCGAGTGTTCCCAAAGTGAGGGGGG
>NW_024519355.1:0-259 GCF_017590135.1 Pyrgilauda ruficollis
CCAGATAAACGTCCTGAATCACAAACCATTGCTAAAAAGCACACAGTGGCTGCTTTCACGGATCTGTGAATTGTAGGAAGCACATCCTTGTTCTCCATCCAGCACTGGGTTAGAGATCTCAGTGCCCAGTTCAAACCTGTAAAAGGGTGAAGTGTGCTGGGTTTCACATTTTGCAGCCTGCTGCTTTTACCCACAGACCTGATGTCATGTGAGCACATCCCTGGAAGGCATTTCCCCATCTCCAAAGCCACTTTCCATC
>NW_024519356.1:0-259 GCF_017590135.1 Pyrgilauda ruficollis
CACCTGTTCGTCAGAGAAGCTTGTCGACTGGAACAGTGTCAGTTTGGTTTTCGTCATTTGCGAGGATTGGCTGCTTGTGACGGCAAATCGTCTCGAGTTGGCCAAGAACGGGGCCATTCTTTCGGTTGGACCCATTCGTTGGTGTTGTATTGGTATGTTCTACATAGAAATGTTGGCATACTTCGAGCCAAGTGCGCGACTGATGTGTCTGACTGTGTCGACTTTGTGTTGGCTTGTTGGAGGCATTGGCGCGCAAGGT
>NW_024519357.1:0-259 GCF_017590135.1 Pyrgilauda ruficollis
AAGACTGAAAACTCCTTTTCTCCCCCTGAATGCCCAGTCCATGTCCCTGAGAGGCTCCTTTCCTGCTGGCACCTCAGGGACACTCCCTAAGGCAGCGGGCGAAGGGAGCTGTGGGTGTCAGCGTGGGAAGCGTCGGGACACACCGAGCTCAGCTGCAGCTGTGGGAAAAGATCTCCCTCTGGGCTGCAGGTACAGGGCAGGGCCAGGAGCTTCCTGGGCACCGTTCCCATGGGAATTCCCTGCGTGTCTCGCTGGATCC
>NW_024519358.1:0-259 GCF_017590135.1 Pyrgilauda ruficollis
TCCCCGACCCCAGCCCCAGCCCCGCCTCCCGGGTCAAAGCGAGGCTGAGCACGCGTCTCCATGGCAACCCTGGCCCCGCCCCCTCGTCCCGCGCGGCCTGGCCCCGCCCGCGCCCTCACGCGCCCTTAAAGGCGCCGCGCGGCCGGGGCGGCGCTCCCGGCTGGGGGCGGGGGGGCTCCGGTGAGCGGCACCGAGGGCCCCGCCCCGGCCTTGCCTTTGCCGTTCATGGCGGCGGCGGCTCCCGCGGTCACGGCGGGGG
>NW_024519359.1:0-259 GCF_017590135.1 Pyrgilauda ruficollis
TTCCAGCCCAAACCATTCTAGGATTCTGTGTGCAGAGAAAGTTTTCCCTCATCCTACTTGCAAGAGGGAAAAAAGGAGCAGTAGAGAAGGGAAACCTTGCTGCCATCCTCCTCAGAGATCCTGAGTTTGTTCCCGTAGCCTGTGAGTCCTGCAAGGGAACCTGTCCTCTCTGAAAGCATCTTTATTAGAGTAACTCTTTGTATGTGTTCAGACCTTTGAGACTTCAATTTCATTCCGGTCATGCATTTTGGGACCATTT
>NW_024519360.1:0-259 GCF_017590135.1 Pyrgilauda ruficollis
GGGAGGAAAGAAGGCATTTTTACCTACTGCTTTTTATTTGTTTTGTATTCCACCTTGCATAAGTGGCAAGCTGGTATTATAACATCTTTATGTGAGAGTGTTTTACAGCTTTATCCTTTTGTTACAATCTGTCACATATAGGCAGGAGCGCCACATTTTGTAATACGATCCAAAACACACTTTGTGGTGCACTTCAGGCATGGCAGCAATTAACTGCTTTTGTAAAAATAATAATAAAAAAAAATAATAAAAAAAAAAA
>NW_024519361.1:0-259 GCF_017590135.1 Pyrgilauda ruficollis
CTTCCTCACCTGTCCCAGCACGGATGAAAAGACCTGGAAACAAGGCAAACGCAAGGCTGAGAAGGATGAGATGGTGGGTGCCAACTTTTTCCTGACCATCAGTGTCCCTGCTGGCTCTGGGGCTGGCCTGGACTTGCATGAAGTAGAAAGTCAGGTGGATGGCTTCAAAGCCTTCATGAAGAAGATGGATGAAAGTGCCCTGCAGCTTAATCACACAGCCAATGAATTTGCTCGCAAACAAGTCACTGGTTTCAAGAAG
>NW_024519362.1:0-259 GCF_017590135.1 Pyrgilauda ruficollis
GAGGGGAGCTAAATTTTTTGTAGCTTTCTTCCTTGTCCCAAATTTATAACTTGATTTGCTTTAAAATTGTTTTCTTTTATTTGACAACAGCTATAAATGAATATTTTTTCTCTTTCCCTTCCTATATGAGCAGGAGCCCTAAGTGTTTCTGCCTTCACCAGTGCATTTTAAAGTTGTGTGGTGGTCACATCCAAAAGAGAAGCAAGCAATGCACTTGTGCAAGTGCAAAGCACAGACCTCCCATGATTATTCCTGAGTG
>NW_024519363.1:0-259 GCF_017590135.1 Pyrgilauda ruficollis
ATTTAAAATTTAAATTTAAAATTTAAAATTTAAAACTTGAATTTAAAACTTGATCACGAAAATAATGATGAAAATAATAAGGTTAATTAATTAAAAGTTAATTCTGAAAATAAATTTGAATATTAATTCGGAAATAATTGAAATGATTGTTTAATAAAGCGTTTGATTATTGATAATAATATTAGAAAGGATTTTGGTTATTGAAACGTTAAATTGAGAAAATTAAAATGAATTTAATTTAAAAATTGAATTAATTTTT
>NW_024519364.1:0-570 GCF_017590135.1 Pyrgilauda ruficollis
GGCGGGAAAGGGGCGGGAAATGGCAGGAAATGTTAGGAAAGAGACGGGAAAGGGACGGGAAAGGGCGGGAAATAGAGGGAAAGAGGCGGGAAATGGCGGGAAATGGTGGGAAAGAGGCGGGAAATGGCGGGAAATGGCGGGAAAGGGCCGGGAAATGGCGGGAAAATGACAGAAAATGGCGAGAAATTAACACGAAATGGCGGGAAATGGACAGAAAGTGGCAGGAAAGTGACAGGAAATGGCGGGAAATTGACAGAAAATGGCGGAAAAATTGCAGGAAATGGCGGGAAATGGACACAAAATAGTGGGAAACATACAAGAAATGGCGGGAAAGTGACACAAAATGGCGGGAAATGGACAAAAAATGGCGGGAAACCGACAGAAAATGGCGGGAAATGGCAGGAAAAGGACAGAAAATGGCGTGAACGGGCTGAGAAATGGCGGGAAATGGACAAGAAATGGCGGGAAATGGACAGAAAATGGCGGGAAAGGGCCGGGAAATGGCGGGAAAGGGCCAGGAAAAGGCGGGAAATTGCCATGAAACGGCGGGGGATGGCGGGAAACCGACTC
>NW_024519364.1:694-912 GCF_017590135.1 Pyrgilauda ruficollis
CGGGAAACCGACTCAAAATGGCAGGAAATGGCGGGAAAGGGCCAGGAAAAGGCGGGAAATTGCCATAAAATGGCGGGAAAGGGCGGGAAACTGACAAAAAATGGCGGGAAATGGCAGGAAAGGGCCGGGAAATGGCGGGAAACCAACTCCAAAGAGCGGGAAAAGGACAGAAAATGGCGGGAAAGGGCCGGGGAATGGCGGGGAAGGGGCGGGGAAAA
>NW_024519364.1:1865-3316 GCF_017590135.1 Pyrgilauda ruficollis
GGGGTTTGGGGAAAATTAGGGGGTTTTGGTGGGAAATTGGGGGGAATTTGGGGGTTTTTGGGGGTAATTGGGGAGGATTGGGGAAAAATGGGGAAAAATTGGGCTTTTTTGGGGGGAAATTGGGGGAAATTTGGGAAAATTTGGGGCTTTTGGAGGAAAATCGGGAAAAAATTGGGAGTTTTGAGGAAAAATTGGGGAAAATTGGGGGCTTTTTGGGGGAAAATTGGGGTTTTTGGGGGAAAATGAGGAAAATTCGGGGGTTTTGGGGAAAAATTGAGAGTTTTTGGGGTAAAATTGGGAAACACCAGGAATTTTTAGGGGCTTTTGGGGGAAAATTGGGCAAAAATGGGGGTTTTGGGGTTTTGGGGAAAAATTGGGGGTTTTTGGGGTAAAATTGGGAAACACCAGGAATTTTTAGGGGCTTTTGGGGGAAAATTGGGCAAAAATGGGGGTTTTAGGGGGGAAATTGGGATTTTTTAGGGGTTTTGGGAGAAAAATTGGGAAAAATCAGGAATATTTAGGGGTTTTAGGACAAAAATCAGGAGTTTTTAGGATGTTTGGGGGAAAAATTGGGAATTTTTAAGGGGAAATTTGGGAATTTTTAGGGGTAACTTGGGAATTTTTAGGGGTTTTGAGGGAAAAATTGGGAATTTTTAAGGGTTTTCAGAGAAAATTGGGAATTTTTAGGGGATTTTGGGAAAAAAAAATCGGGAGTTAATGGGTTTGGAGGGAATTTTGGGGAAAAATCAGGGAGTTTTGGGGAATTAAAATACAAAGGCTGATGAAATTCCCTTGATTTGGGGCAATTTTGGGGGGATTTGGGGCGATTTTGGGTGAATTTGGGGCGATTTTGGGAGTTTTGGGGTGACAAAAACCCCAGACCTGAAAACACTCCCAAGATTTTGGGGAGACTTTTGGGAATTCTGGGGGAATTTGGGTCAATTTGAGGCCAAACCGGGTCAATTCCGGGCGAACCCAGAGGGTTTTTTTGGGGGAATTTTGGGGATTTTGGGGATTTTGAGGGTCCCGAGGAAATCCCGGGGATTCTGGGAGGGATTTTGGGGGAATTTGGGGGGGTTTTAGGGGGATCCCGAGGGCCGAGGGGGGAATTTAGGGGGGTGCCGGCTGTTTATTTTGGGGAAAAAAAACCCCAAAATTCCCTCCAAACTTCAAAAACCCCAAAAACCCTTAAAACCCCCCCAAATTCTGAGTTGAACCCTAAAAACTTTCGTGTTTTTGCCCAAAACCCGCCGCAATTTTGGAGGAAAATCCCCAAAATTCCTCCCTGGGGGGATCCCGAGGTACAACAAGGACGGGGTGGGGGGGGAAAAAAAATCTCGATTTTCGCGATTTTCGGGCGGATTTTTCGGCGATTTTTGGGCATTTTGGGCCACCGGGGATTTCCGGCGTGGGTTTGGGGATTTGAGGGGATTTTTGGGGATTTTTGGGAT
>NW_024519365.1:0-259 GCF_017590135.1 Pyrgilauda ruficollis
AATAATTATTTCAAACACTTTACCAAACATTTTCAGACAGACAAAACTAAATCATACATTTTTTCATCAAAATACACACTTATACAAATATTTCACACCTCCAAAAATCAAACAAAAACCATTATTAATAATTACCTTATCAACTTATACAACCTCCTGTTTCTACAAGAACTATCAACCCTCAAAAACTGCCAGATTTACTATAACAAAATTAACTATAACAAACAAATATTACCAAACACCCATCTTTTAAAAAATT
>NW_024519366.1:0-259 GCF_017590135.1 Pyrgilauda ruficollis
GGCGGGCGAGCGGGGCCGGGCGGCGGCGGCGCTGCGGTTGCGCCATCTGTCAGGAGCCCCGGTGGGAGGGAGCGCCCGAGCCGCGCTCGCCCGGGCGGAGCGGAGCCGAGCGGAGGCGAAGCGGCGGCGGCGGCAGCAGCAGCGCGGACAGCCCGTGCGAGCTCATCCCTGCCCAGGCTGCGGCTGTGCCGCCGCACGGAGTCGCCGCCTCCGCGCCCGGCCGCGGCTCGGCGCAGCGCGTCTGCCCCGGGGAGAGGCA
>NW_024519367.1:0-259 GCF_017590135.1 Pyrgilauda ruficollis
AAGGAATTACTGAAAGGCAATTTGGAGATTCTGCCTGTTGGTGCATCCAAGAGTCAGTTGCTTCAGTAAGAACTCAAGGTTCAAAGATGTTTCATTAATGAGACATTGAAGGGAGATTTTTCTCCCCTCTCCATGATAAACCACAGAAAAAACCCCAAACTTGCATTATTGTGCCACATGGTTTTACAGATACCAGCTTATTATTGGAGAAAAGCATTGGCTTTTTGAACATGGACTCTGATTATGGCATTAATCTAAT
>NW_024519368.1:0-259 GCF_017590135.1 Pyrgilauda ruficollis
CCCAGCAGCCCCGGGTCCCTCTGACGCTGGAGGCAGCATTCCGGTGGGAGCGGCCGGGATGGAGGGAGGCAAAGGAGCGGGGTGGGGAGGGCAGCGGGGATCCCGGTAATCCCGGTATTCCCGGCCATCCCGACAATCCCGGTGATAATCCCGGCCATCCCGGCGCTGCCGCCCGCAGCGGGACCCGCACCGATGGCACACACGCCCCACGGGCAGCCCCCAGCCCCGGCGGGACCCCTCGCTGACCCCCGGTGCCCCC
>NW_024519369.1:0-259 GCF_017590135.1 Pyrgilauda ruficollis
AGTGCTAGTGGGACCCCGGGGTGCCCCCAGAGGGTTTGGGTGCGCTCCCGGTGCTAGAAAGGTTCGGTACCAATTGTGCGGATTTGTGTGTCCGGCAGTTTGTTTTTTGGGGTGCCTGCGGAGCTTGTTCGCGCGGTCAGAGCTGCGCAGAGCAGCACGCGGGGGTTTCGCTGCGGTGCAGCAGTTTGCAGCAGTGCGGCCGAGGTTCGGAGAGGCGGGACCGCGGGTGGCGGCAGGAGCCGCGGCTCGGGGGGTTTTT
>NW_024519370.1:0-259 GCF_017590135.1 Pyrgilauda ruficollis
GGGTTTGGTGCCCTTTCCTTTAGGAAACGTGGCAGGGATGCACTGGAAGTGTTCTGGGGGTGTTGGGATTTCTGGAAATGTGAGGGAAGTGCCACTGAAACCAGGAGAGCACTAGAAATTATACGTATATAATACATAATATATAAAAATATCTATATAATATAAACATGTATACTAATTGATTAACATATATTTCTATATTATACATAATCACTTATAATATATACTATATTATATTATTTATATATAAATAGATCCT
>NW_024519371.1:0-259 GCF_017590135.1 Pyrgilauda ruficollis
GATTCCTACAGGTTCTCCCTGAGAAATCCAGCCCCTCTTCCCTCTGGGAGTGTTGGAATTCCTGGAGAGGGGAGGGCTGAGCCCAAGCAGCCCCCAGCAGTAACCAGGGCACAGAGAGGACTAAGGACATGCAGCTCCTCTAGCTCCATTTTCACTCACAGCGTGGTGTTCTCCAGCCCTGTCCCTCCTTCCCACCACCCCAATTTCCTCTTTTTAGCCACTTTTTATAAGTCCCTGTCATGGACAAGGACACTTCCAC
>NW_024519372.1:0-259 GCF_017590135.1 Pyrgilauda ruficollis
AATAAACCTTTTAAATTTTTGGAAGTATTGTTTCTCACAGTACCCAGGGCGGGATCCCCTCCCTCATGCTGTGTCCTTGGCATGGCTGCTCTGGGCAGAGGGATGGATCAGGAGCCTCTCAGCTCCCTCTTTTCATGGAATCAAGTGCTTTGCCTTAAGCCACCTTGACGCTGGCTTAAACTTCCATGGTGGTTAAGCTGTAATGGCTCAGACTGCCCCAGCTGAGAGGTGTAAAGAGCCCTCGTGTTCCTGGTGCTCA
>NW_024519373.1:0-259 GCF_017590135.1 Pyrgilauda ruficollis
GGGGGGAAATGGGATTTGGGATTGAAGGATTATGGGGGGCAATAATGGGATTTGGGGTTTGGGATTGTGGTGGGAAAACGGGGAAATGATGGAGGAATGATGAGGGAAAAATGGGAAATCGGGGGAAAATCGGGATTTGGGATCGTGGGGAAATGGGATTTTGGGGGAATGATTCGGGGGGAAATTCCTGGAGGGAAAACCGGGATCCTGGGGGGATTCGGGGTGGGAAAATGGGATCCTGGGGGGGTTCCCAGGGGGA
>NW_024519374.1:0-259 GCF_017590135.1 Pyrgilauda ruficollis
TCTCAGGTTTTTCAGTTATTAGAACAATACACAAAGATTTTTCTACCCAATTTAACAGCAAACAGCACTTGTGCACGTCTGCTTGCTGAATTTGATTATTTATCAACCAACTTAATGGACAGTGTTTGGGTACTGCCTAACATGAGGAATGTCAGATTCCTAAGTGTCAGAAATACCTACAGGATGCACCCACAACAAAAAAGAAAAGTCTTGATGAGGGTGTGGAAAGAGAATCTTTAAGGTTCCTTCCAATGCAAAC
>NW_024519375.1:0-558 GCF_017590135.1 Pyrgilauda ruficollis
GCGCGGTGTCCCCTCGCTGTCGCTGTCGCTGTCGCTGTCGCCGTCGCCGTGGCCGAGGCGCCGCTGCAGCTCCGGGGGCACGGCCACCTCCAGCAGGTTCTGCATGGCGGCCGCGGGCTCGTCCGCGATCAGCACCTGCGGGACGGCCCGGTGACACAAACCGCAGAAACAGCCCAAAGTGACACGGAAACACCCCAAAAACTGACACAGAAACACCCAGAAACACCCCAAAAACTGACACAGAAACACCCCAAAAACTGACACCACAAACCGCAGAAACAGCCCAAAGTGACACGGAAACACCCCAAAAACTGACACAGAAACACCCAGAAACACCCCAAAAACTGACACAAACCACAGAAACACCCAAAAGTGACACCACAAACCGCAGAAACACCCCAAAGTGACACAGAAACACTCAGAAACACCCCAAAAACTGACACAAAGACACCCCAAAAACTGACACAATCCCAACCAGACCCAAAACTGACACAATCCCACCCAAAACCTCCCCAAATCCCCCCAAATCCCCCAAATCCCAGCCCAACCCCCCCAATC
>NW_024519375.1:1721-3312 GCF_017590135.1 Pyrgilauda ruficollis
GGCGGCAGGCGCGGCGCGCGGCGCGGTCGCGCTCCCAGGCGTGCAGCCCCCGCAGCACCAGGTAGCAGCCGCGGCTCCGCAGGTGGCACCGCCCGGCCTTGGTGGCCGCCAGCTGCTCGGGGACACCGGGACACCGAGCTGGCACTGCTGGCTCTGGGGTGACAGCCAGAGCTCGGCAGGAGTGGGCAAAAACGGGACTGGGCGGCGAGATACGCGCGGGGATTGTTTGGGGGGTACGGGGAGGTCTCAGGGGTGCAAAAAGTCCTCAGGGAAACCCAAAAAGTCCTCGAGGAACACCAAAAATTCATCGAGGAACTCCAAAATTCCTCAAGGAACTCCAAAAATCCTCAAAGAAGCCAAAAAATTCCTCAAGGAAACACCAAAAAGTCCTCAAGGAACCCTAAAATCCTCAAGGAACTCCAAAAATCCTCAAAGAACCCAAAAAAGTCCTCAAGGAACACCAAAAAGTCCTTGAGGAAACAACAAAAAGTTCTCAAGGAAACCCAAAAAATCCTCAAGGAAACCCAAAAAGCCCTCAAGGAAACACCACAAATCCTCAAGGAAACACCAAAAAGTTCTCAAGGAAACCCAAAAATCCTCGAAGAAACACCAAAAATCCTCAAGGAACCCTAAAATCCTCAAGGAAAACATTCCTCAAGGAAACCCCAAAAGTCCTCAAGGAAACCCCAAAAGTCCTCAAGGAACCTCAAAAATTCCTCAAAGAAACACCAAAAATTCCTTAAGGAAACCCAAAAAGTCCTCAAGGAAACACCAAAAATCCTCAAGGAACTCCAAAAATCCTCAAGGGAACCCAAACAGTTCTCAAGGAACCCTAAAATCCTCAAGGAACCTCAAAAATTCCTCAAAGAAACACCAAAAATCCTCAAGGAAACCCCAAAAATTCCTCAAGGAAACCCTAAACTCCTCAAAGAACCCCAAAACTCCTCAAGGAACCGCAAAATTCCTCACAGAATCCCAAAATTCCAAAAGGAACCCCCAAAACTCCTCAAGGAACCCCAAAACTCCTCAAAGATCTCCGAAGTTTGTCATGGAACCCCCAGAACTCCTCAAAGAACCCCAAAACTCCTCACGGAACCCCCAAAACTCCTCAAAGAACCCCAAAATTACTTCAAGATCTCCAAAGTTTATCATGGAACCCCCAAAACTACTCAGGAACCCTAAAACTCCTCAAGGAAACCCCAAAACTCCTCAAGGAACCCCAAAATTCCATCAAGATCTCCAAAGTTTATAATGGAACCCCCAAAACTCCTCAGGGAAATCCCTAAAATTCCTCAAGGAACCCCAAAACTCCTCAAAGATCTCCGAAGTTTGTCATGGAACCCCCAGAACTCCTCAAAGAACCCCAAAACTCCTCACGGAACCCCCAAAACTCCTCAAAGAACCCCAAAAATCCTCAAGGAACCCCAAAATTCCATCAAGATCTCCAAAGTTTATAATGGAACCCCCAAAACTCCTCAGGGAAATCCCTAAAATTCCTCAAGGAACCCCAAAACTCCTCAAAGAACCCCTAAAACTCCTTCAAGATCACCAAAGTTTGTCCAGGAACCCCAAAACTCCTCAAGGAACCCCA
>NW_024519376.1:0-259 GCF_017590135.1 Pyrgilauda ruficollis
GGAAAACCCCCAAATCCGTGGGAAAAAGCCGCGGCGTCGCGGCCTGTCCGTCAGGGGTTAACGCGGGGCCGGGGGAAGGGGCGGCAATCCCCTTTATCCCTTTTTCCCGGCGTTTTTCCGGCCTTTTCCCGGAGGATTCCCGCTTTTCCCCGGCAGGCCACGCGCGCCCTGGATGAGCTCATGTCTGTGCCGGAGGCGGCGGCCGCGGTGCTGGAGCGATTCCCGGAGCTCTTCCCGGGGCTGCTGCTGCACCTGGGCT
>NW_024519377.1:0-259 GCF_017590135.1 Pyrgilauda ruficollis
ACGATAGCAACACACAGGGTGTTGAGCGCTACCAGACTGAGCACGGTCCAGTAGAAGGCCTGAGTTTTCACCATGCGCCGGATGTGGAAGCGCACGCGCCGCTCCCGCCGCCCCAGGAACGTGGCGCTCTCCAGCTTGGCACTTTTGAGGCTGGCACGGGCGAAAGGGGACCCTGGGGGACATCCCGGGCACGGGGTCACCTCCGGGGCACCTCGGGGTCAGGGGGGGTCAGCTGTGTCACCCGGGGGCACCCGTGTCA
>NW_024519378.1:0-259 GCF_017590135.1 Pyrgilauda ruficollis
CGGGAGAGCCGCGCGGGGCCGGCCGGGGGCTGGGCCGCGGGGGCTCCCCGCCGGCCGCTCGCAGGCCCCTGGGGGACACCACGGCCGGCCGGGAGAACTTCTTCTCGATTCCCGACAGGTCGAAGTCGTCGATGTCATCCCACTCATCGTCGACGGTGATAACGGGGCCCGCAGCGCAGCCGGGGCCGGCCTTCCCGGCGGGAGCGGCGCTCGCCGGCCTCGCCCCGGCAGCCGCGGGGCCCTCGGCCGCCTCGGCGGG
>NW_024519379.1:0-259 GCF_017590135.1 Pyrgilauda ruficollis
TTTAGGATGCAGATTTGCAGAGTACCAAATCAGGTACTGATTTTTTTAAGGGAAACAGCCTTTAAAACCAAAGGGGTCCAGGAAGGATGGACACGCTTCAAGAAAATAATCTTAAGGGAGATGGATCATCCTGTCCCAGTGTGTCAAAAGATGAGCTAGAGGGGGAAAATGACTGTCCTGACTGCCCATGGAGCTGTGGGAACTCAGGGGGAAAATGGACTGGCAATGCAGGAAGTGTTTAAGGATGTTGTTAGGTCAT
>NW_024519380.1:0-259 GCF_017590135.1 Pyrgilauda ruficollis
TGCCCCCAGGTGCTCTCAGGTGTGCCCAGGACCCCCCCCAGGTGCGTGCCCCACCCCTGTGCCCCCCGGGTGTGCTCAGGTGTGTTCAGAACCCCCCGGGTGTGTCCCAGGTGTGTCTCAGGTGTGTGTGACCCTTCAGGTGTGTCTCAGGTGTGTGTGACCGTTCAGGTGTGTCCCAGGTGTGTCAAACTGCTCAGGTGTGTCCCCGGTGTGTGTGACCCCCCTGTCTCTTCTGTCCCCAGGTGTGTCTCAGGTGTGT
>NW_024519381.1:0-259 GCF_017590135.1 Pyrgilauda ruficollis
CACTGGGGGTCCCCGGGGGGGGGTCCCGGGCTCGCCCCCCCCTCACCGTGCTGGAAGATGGTGTCCCAGGCGCGCAGGTGGCGCTGCCAGAGCGGGGGGTGCAGGCGCAGCAGCGGGGGGGGCAGGAAGAGCAGCGGCAGCGTGGTGCGCAGCATCTCCTCCAGCGCCCCCAAAAACTGCTCCGCGCCCCCCGACAGCGACCCCCCCAGCAGCCCCAGCCGCTCCCCGTACAGCGCGTAGCTGCTGGCTGGGGGGGGGG
>NW_024519382.1:0-259 GCF_017590135.1 Pyrgilauda ruficollis
TTGGGGTCCCCCCGTGGATTTTGGGGCGCAGCCCCTGCTTCCCCCAGCAGGGATTGGGGTGTTGGGATTTCGGGGGGTTCAGGGGTCCCCCCTGGGGAGGGGGAGTCAGGGGAGTCCCTGGGGAGGGGGTTCTGCCCCTTTTTGGGGTCTCCCCCATGGATTTTGGGGCACAGCCCCTGCTTCCCCCAGCAGGTATTGGGGGGTTTGGGGGGGTTCAGGAGGGTCTGAGGTCCCCCCCTGGGGAGGGGGAGTCCCTGGG
>NW_024519383.1:0-259 GCF_017590135.1 Pyrgilauda ruficollis
GGTTGGGGGTCTGTCCCGCCGTGTGGATCGTAGTCACCGCGCCGACCACACCGAAGGGAGGGTCCTGTCTGTCCCGTGTGTCCCGTCCGTCCCATCCCCGGCTGCCCTGCCCGTGCCGGTTGTGCTGGGCGGCGCCGCCGCTGCTGCCGGGGTCTCCCGCCTGCTTTGTCTCTGCCAGGAGCTGCCGGATCAGTCGCCATTAGCCACGTGTGGGCTACCCACGTTCCGGCTGGGTCTCCACCGGAAAATCCCCCTCTGG
>NW_024519384.1:0-259 GCF_017590135.1 Pyrgilauda ruficollis
TTCACAAACCCATGCTGTCTGGGCCTGTCCTCTGGTTGTCCTGCATGTGTTGTGTGATGGTTCTCAGGATGGTCTGCTCCATGAGCTTCCCCAACTCCAAGGTCAGGATGACAGGCCAGTAGTTCCCAGGTCCCCCTCTGGCCCTTGTAGATGGTGCCACATTTGCCAGGTTCTCGTCACCTGGGACCTCCCTGGGTGACCGGGGCTGCAGGTGACTGATGGGCAGTGGCTCAGTGAGCTCTTCCAACAGCTCCCTCAG
>NW_024519385.1:0-259 GCF_017590135.1 Pyrgilauda ruficollis
CTGGGGACAGCTCTGTGCACCCCCAATCTCTGCCACTCTGTGCCCCTGCCAAAGGGAGTGACATCCCCTGTGCCAGGACCCCTCCTTGAACAGCCCCCCACCCATCTCCAGCACCCACACCAACCCCAGCCTCACACTGCCCATCCATTCTGGCAATGGGAGCAGGGAACTCCCTAGGCACCTTCTCCTACTGTGGGAAAAGCCTGTTTCCATCCACCCACCGAGCCCAGAGAGCCCAGAGAGCCCTGGCCCAGCCCCA
>NW_024519386.1:0-3309 GCF_017590135.1 Pyrgilauda ruficollis
GAAAAAAGGGGAAAAATGGGAATTTTGTGGAGGAAAATGAGGATTTTGGGGAGGAAATGGGGGAAAATGGGAAAAAATGAGAAAAAATGGGGGTTAGGAAGGGAAAAATGGGGATTTGGGTGGAAAAAATGAGAATTTTGGAGGGCAATGGGGAAAAAACTTTGGGGGGGAAAACAGGGATTGAAAGGGGGGAAAAATGGAAATTTGGGGATGGAAAATGGGAATTTAGGGGTGGAAAATGAAAAAAAAAGGGAGGAAATGGGGAAAATGGGAATTTGGGGGAAAATAGGGATTGGAGAGGGGGGAAAGTGGGAATTTTGGGGGGATAAAAGGGGAAAATGGGAATTTGGGGGGGAAAAATGGGGATTAGAGAGGGAAAACGGGGGGAAAATGGGAAAAAAGTGGAATTTTGGGGGAAAACAGGGATTGAAAAGGGGGAAAATGGGAATTGGGGGGGGAAATGGGGATTAGAGAGGGAAAACGGGGGGAAAATGGGAAAAAAGTGGAATTTTGGGGGAAAACAGGGATTGAAAAGGGGGAAAATGGGAATTGGGGGGGGAAATGGGGATTAGAGAGGGAAAACGGGGGGAAAATGGGAAAAAAGTGGAATTTTGGGGGAAAACAGGGATTGAAAAGGGGGAAAATGGGAATTGGGGGGGGAAATGGGGATTAGAGAGGGAAAACGGGGGGAAAATGGGAAAAAAGTGGAATTTTGGGGGAAAACAGGGATTGAAAAGGGGGAAAATGGGAATTGGGGGGGGAAATGGGGATTAGAGAGGGAAAACGGGGGGAAAATGGGAAAAAAGTGGAATTTTGGGGGAAAACAGGGATTGAAAAGGGGGAAAATGGGAATTGGGGGGGGAAATGGGGATTAGAGAGGGAAAACGGGGGGAAAATGGGAAAAAAGTGGAATTTTGGGGGAAAACAGGGATTGAAAAGGGGGAAAATGGGAATTGGGGGGGGAAATGGGGATTAGAGAGGGAAAACGGGGGGAAAATGGGAAAAAAGTGGAATTTTGGGGGAAAACAGGGATTGAAAAGGGGGAAAATGGGAATTGGGGGGGGAAATGGGGATTAGAGAGGGAAAACGGGGGGAAAATGGGAAAAAAGTGGAATTTTGGGGGAAAACAGGGATTGAAAAGGGGGAAAATGGGAATTGGGGGGGGAAATGGGGATTAGAGAGGGAAAACGGGGGGAAAATGGGAAAAAAGTGGAATTTTGGGGGAAAACAGGGATTGAAAAGGGGGAAAATGGGAATTGGGGGGGGAAATGGGGATTAGAGAGGGAAAACGGGGGGAAAATGGGAAAAGAAATGGAATTTTGGGGTAAAACAGGGATTGAAAAGGGGGAAAATGGGAATTTGGGGGTGAAAAATGGGGATTGGGGGGGGAAAATGGGGGGAAATGAGGGGAAAAAAGGGAAAAGAAATGGAATTTTGGGGTAAAACAGGGATTGAAAAGGGGGAAAATGGGAATTTGGGGGTGAAAAATGGGGATTAGAGAGGGAAAATGGGGGGAAAATGGGAAAAAAGTGGAATTTTGGGGGAAAACAGGGATGGAATATGGGGGTAAAATGGGGATTAGAGAGGGAAAAATGGGGGGAAAATGAGGGAAAAAAGGGAAAATAAATGGAATTTTGGGGGAAAGCAGGGATTGAAAAGGGGGAAAAATGGGAATTTGGGGGGGAGTAAATGGGGGAAATGAGGGGAATGGAGAAAAAGGGGGAAAAAAATGGGAATTTTGGGGGAAAAAATGGAGAAAAAGAAGCCAACTCTCCCCACCTTTTCCGTGGAAATAATCGCGGTAGTAGCGCGCGCCCAGGTCCGCGTGCTCCACGCTGTAACTCCGAATCCTCTCCGGATTCCTTTGCTGCTCCTTGGGAAATTCCAAGATGGAAATCCCAGCGTTGCTCACCTTCAAAGCATTCCCAGATTCCATGAAAATCCCAGCAGGAGGAGGAGGAGGAGGAGGAGGAGGAGATCCCGAAAATCCAGATTTGGAAAAACTGACGTCGCGTTCGCCGCGACCGCCGCCGATCTCGTTGCGGAAATGAGGACAGCTCAACAATAACTCGTTGCTGGTGTTATCCCCTAAATCCTGTTCCAAATTTTCTTTGGAATTTAAATCCTCCGTGCTGGAAAAAGCGGGATCGGATCCGGCCGAGGCGGCCGAAGCTCCCGTGGTCGTGTTGCGCCGTTGAGTTCCCGCCGACGCGGCGGAAACGGCCTCGAAAAAAATGCTCTGCACGTCGAAATGAGCGAAACTTTTACGGCAAATCCAAGATTTGGGAGGATCCGGAATTCGGGGCTCGTCGGGATCTTTGGGATCGGCGTCGTGCCGGGAATTGCGGAGTTTTTTGAAGATGGATTCGTCGGGTTTTAAGCAACGGCGCCGCGGTTTTTCCTTGGGTTGTTGGGGTTCCTCGCGGTTTTCCGGTTTGACGGCGGAAAATTCCGGTTTTTTAGTCCGGAATTCGTTGAGCATCTCGAAAAAACTTTGCTCCGGGATTCCTTGGACGTCGATGGAAGAGGTGCTGCCGTATTCGCGGAACAATCCGGCGGAAGAAACGGAACTGCCGCGGATTTCGGGGATTTCCTCGGGATCGCACTCGCTCAACGTCACCTCGCTGCTGCTTCGTTGCCTCAAAGGAATTCCCAAAAATCCTTCTTGGAATTCCACGTCCTTGGAATGAGGGATCAACCTCCGGTGGAAGGGTTTGAAGGAGGATTGGCACGGAGGGAAATGACGGGAATTTCCGGAAGGTTCTTTGGATCGGGGAGGCCACTCGGCCACGCGGGCGCGGACGCCCATCTTGGGCACCGGGGGGATTTCGGAGCGTTGGGAATTCATGGTTCCCAAAAAAAATTTGGGATCATGGCAGGAGGAGGATGGGAAGAGGCGGGACGAGAGCGGGGCAGCGGCGGCGGCGGCGCATGGCGGGAGATCTGCGGGGGAAACGGTGAAAGTCGGGGGGTTAGGGGAAATTTGGGGGGTTTAGGGCAAAAATGGAGGGGGTTTAGCTCAAAAATTGAGGGGGTTTTGTCCCAAAAATTGAGGGATTTTAGATCAAAATTGTGGGGATTTTAGCCAAAAAATTGAGGGATTTTAGGCAAAAAATTGAGGGATTTTAGGCAAAAAATTGAGGGATTTTAGGCAAAAAATTGAGGGATTTTAGGCAAAAAATTGAGGGATTTTAGGCAAAAAATTGAGGGATTTTAGGCAAAAGGGAAATTGGGGGGGTTGAGGGCAAAAAGGGAGGGGGTTTAGCTCAAAAATGGAGGGAATTTAGATCAAAATTGTGGGGATTTTAG
>NW_024519387.1:0-259 GCF_017590135.1 Pyrgilauda ruficollis
ATCCTCTGCAGACCCTGGGATGGGCTCTGGGGGCACGGGGAGCCCCCCCTGAGCTCTTGGCAGGGCTGGGGTTGGGTTTATGGCTCTGGTTCCTTTGGGATGGAGCTGGGGGAGAGGGGGAGCCTGAGGGGGGCTGGGGCTGGGATCAGGGCTCAGTTTGGGGTCACGCTGGGTTTGGGGTGTCCCTGCAGAGCTCTGGGCACAGCTCAGAGCCCCCAGCAGCAATCCCCAAAGCCCAGGGATGGCAGGGCCAGGGTGG
>NW_024519388.1:0-259 GCF_017590135.1 Pyrgilauda ruficollis
GGGAACGGAACGTTCCGGAGCGGGAGGGTCCCGGCGCGGGCGATGCCCTCGAAGAGGCGCCGGATCTCCTGGGGCTGGGGGGTCCAGCCCCCGGGGGGCTCGGCTCCCTCCTCCTCCTCCTCGCTCCAGGGCACCCCCCACTCCTCCTCCGGGGAGTTTGGGGCCAAATCCGGCGGTTTTGGGGAGCCCGGGGGCTGCTGCGGGGAGTTTTGGGGTTTTTCCGGGGATTTCGGGGGGGATTTGGGGGGAGGGGTGAGGG
>NW_024519389.1:0-259 GCF_017590135.1 Pyrgilauda ruficollis
AACAGCGAGCGAATCCGTGTTTCTGCGTTGCCGAAAGCGTGGCCATGGAGCAGATGAGAACATCCAGTGTTGATCCTTGTCCAGGAATCTCCTGGACAACCAGGACATCCTTTCCATGCAACTGACCCTCTCCTTTTGCATTTTGTGTGCAGACACGATGAGGCGGGTGGTACGACAGAGCAAATTCCGGCACGTCTTCGGCCAGGCGGTGAAGAACGACCAGTGCTACGACGACATCCGCGTGTCCCGCGTCACCTGG
>NW_024519390.1:0-259 GCF_017590135.1 Pyrgilauda ruficollis
GCACTGCCCTGTCCCTGTCCCTGTCCCGGCCGCGGGGCGTGGCCGAGGCGCCCAACGGTGCCACCAAGTCGGGGACATCGTCGGGGACGTCGGGGAGCCACGGCAAGGGACAGCGCGGGGGCGGCCACCACCGGCAGCGGCGGCACAGCGACTTCTGTGAGTGACAACTTTGGGGACATTGGGGACACTGGGGACAGTGGGGACATCGGGGACATTGGGGGGGACATGGGACACATTGGGGACACAGCGACTTCTGTGA
>NW_024519391.1:0-259 GCF_017590135.1 Pyrgilauda ruficollis
GGGGAGTTCTCAGCGCTGATTTTGGGGCTTTTTTTGGGTTGATTTTGGAGTTTTTTTGGGGGCTCTCAGCACCAATTTTGGCTTTTTTTGGGGTGATTTTGGGGTTGTTTTGGGTTGATTTTGGGGATATTTTGGGGGTGACTTCAGAGTTATTTTGGGGTGAATTTGGGGTAATTTTGGGGGATCTCAGCGCTGATTTTAGGGGATTTTTTTGGGGGATTTTGGGGATAACTTTGGGGGATTTTGGGGTGATTTTTGG
>NW_024519392.1:0-259 GCF_017590135.1 Pyrgilauda ruficollis
CGGGGCCGCCCCCTCCGCCCCCCCCTCAGCCGGGCCCGGGGCAGGCCCGGGAGGAGGCGGCGGAGGCGGCAGCGGCAGCGGAGGCGGCGGCGGCGGCGGCGGCACGGGGCGGAAAGACGCGTTCGCCGACGCGGTGCAACGGGCTCGGCAGGTGAGGGGAGCGGCGGGGCGGCGGGAGGCGGCGGGAGGAAGCGGGGATCCCCCCCGAGCCTCCCCGGGGCGCCGCGGCCCCGCCCCCACCTTCCCGGTAAGGCCCCTC
>NW_024519393.1:0-259 GCF_017590135.1 Pyrgilauda ruficollis
TTTGGGGTTCCCACCCCCATTTTTGGGATCTCTCCTATTCCAGATGCACTTCTCATCATTTTCTGGGTCATTTTCTCCATTTTTTGGGCTTGTTCTCTCATTTTTTTCTACTTTTCCATCACTTTCTTTGTGTTTCCCTCACATTTTTTGCAACCCCCCAACATTCCAGGGCTCCCAATTCCCATTTTTTGGGATTCTCCAAATTTTTGGTGAGTTTTCCCCCAATTTTTTTGGGTTCCACTCCCATTTTTTATCCTTT
>NW_024519394.1:0-259 GCF_017590135.1 Pyrgilauda ruficollis
CCCATTTTGGGGTCCCCTGACCCCCCATCCCGGATTTTGGGGTCCCCAGACCCTCCCCGTGCCCATTTTGGGGTCTCCCTGACGCCCCCCCCAAATTTGGGGTCCCCAGGGTGTCCCCGTGGCCGTTCCGGGGGTCCCGCCCCGCCCGGGCCGCGCTTTTGGGGTCGTCGCTGTCGCTCTGGAGCCCCCCAGGATCGGGGGGACCCCAACAGCAGCTGAACCTCCGAGGTGAGACCCCAAAACCCCCCTGGAACCCCCA
>NW_024519395.1:0-259 GCF_017590135.1 Pyrgilauda ruficollis
CTGCAGTGACTCTCACTCCCCTCACAGTCCTTGCTGCACACTGTGCTCAGCAATGATTCCATAGTGGGAAACGCCAGGGTTCAGCTGCCAGCAGCAGAACTCTCCCCACCAACATTTACACCTTTAGACAAGAATAAAAATTATTTGTAACTTTACACGTGTTATTTGCTGTCTTAAAAAGTCCCGTATGAATATGTAAGGTGACTAAGACTTCTCCAGTACCCTGAAGTCTGTTGCTCTTCAGTTGCAAGAGTAGAAT
>NW_024519396.1:0-259 GCF_017590135.1 Pyrgilauda ruficollis
TATAAACCAGTACAAACCAGTATAACTAAACGTAACCCGGTATAAGCTGAAATAACCTGATTGAAACCGGCGTGGCCCAGTCAAAACCAGCACAGTCCATCACAACCTAGTATAAAATAATATATAAACCCAGTATAACCCAGTGCAAACCATTACAAACCAGTCTAACCCACTACAGCTTCCAGTACCCACAATCGTTGTGGGAAAAGCTCACAGACCTCCCCAAAAAAATCCCCTGGGAAGTGCCCAAATTCCCCCA
>NW_024519397.1:0-1304 GCF_017590135.1 Pyrgilauda ruficollis
TTTGGGGGGATTTTGGGGGATTTTTTGAACATTTTTGGGAATTTTTGGGATTTTTTGGGGAATTTTGGGGGGGATTTGAGGGGAAATTTGGGGAGATTTTGGGGTTTTATTTTAATTTTAGGGAATTTTGGGGGATTCTTTTAGGAATTTTGGGGGAAATTTTGGGGATTTTGGGTTTTTTTGGGGCATTTTTGGGGGATTTTTGGGGCTTTCAAGGGGGATTTTTTTGGGAGAATTGAGGGGATTTTGGGGGAATTTTGGGGATTTTGGGAACTTCGAGGGGATTTTGGGTTGAATTTGGGAATTCTGAAAGATTTTGGGCTTTTTTGGGGAGGATTTGGGGAAATTTGGGGGGATTTTTGTTAATCTTGGGGATTTATTTTGGATTTGGGGGGAATTTTGGGGCAAATTGGGGAATTATTGGGGAAATTCGGGGGGATTTTGGGAATTTTTTGGAAACTGTGGGGAAATTTTGGGGCATTTGGGAGCGGTTTTGGGGAATTTTGGTTGATTTTGGGGTGAATTTGGGAATTTTGGGGGGGTTTGGAGGGAGAATTTGGGGAGAATTCGAGGGGGGAATTTGGGAGGAGATTTGGGGCAATTTGGGGAATTTTGGGGTTTTTGAGGAGGGATTTGGGGCAGAATTTTGAATTTTCGGGGTGGGAAATTCGGGTTTTTTTTTGGGAAACCCCGGTGGGAAAAGCGGGAATTCCCCAAAATCCCGAATTTTGGTGCCGAAATCCCAAATTTGCCCCGGATTTTGGGGAATTTTGGCCATTTTCGGGACCTTTTTCCGCAGCTCCCGCGGCCTCGGCGTAGCCCCGCCCCCTCCCGGAATGAAGCCCCGCCCACACGGATGAAGCCCCGCCCCTCCGGGCTAAGCCCCGCCCCCAGTGCATGAAACCCCCCCCAAAAAAATCCGGGGGGAAATTTGGGGGACCCCCCCCTGCACGGAGCCAAGGACACCCCAAAAAAACCCAAATTTTGGGGCCCCTCCCCCCTTCAAACCCCCCAAAAATTGGGGACCCCCCCCAAAAAAAAAATTGGGGACCCCTCCCCCACTCAGCTCAAGCACTCGGGACCCCCCAAAAATTTGGGGGGACCCCCCCAAAAATGCACTTTCGCACCTGGGAGAGCCCAAAAATTTGGGGACCCCCCCCTCAAAAAATGCACTTTGATTTTGGGGGCGCCCCAAAAATTGGGGAACCCCCCCCAAAAAAAACCACCCGGGGAGCCCCGAAAGGAAGGGGAACCCCCAAAAAAATTGGGGACCCCCCCCCCAAACCTGCCAAAAAAATTGAGGG
>NW_024519397.1:2105-3228 GCF_017590135.1 Pyrgilauda ruficollis
CCCAAAAAATCCCCAAAATCCCCAAAAATTCACCCCAAAAAATCCCCAAAAATTCACCGAAGAAAATCCCCAAAATCCCCCAAAAAAATCCCCAAAAATCCCCAAAAACCCCCCCAAAATCCCCCAAAAAATTACCCCAAAATTTCCCAAAAACGCCCAAAATTCCCGCAAAAATTCCCCAAAAATCCCCAAAAAATTCACCCCAAAAATTCCCAAAAAAGTTCCCCCAAAATTCCCCAAAAATTCCTAAAATTCACCCCAAAAAATCCCCAAAAATTCACAAAAAATTTCCAAAAACCCCCAAAATTCCCCCAAAAATCCTCAAAAATTTTCCCCAAATTCGTCAAAAGATTCCCAAAAATTCCCCAAAATGCCCCAAAATCCCAACCCGGGCCCCCAAAATTCCCAAAATCCCACCTGGGACCCCAAAAAGTTCCCACAAAACCCCAAAATTCCCCCCAAAATTCCTCAAATTTCAAAAAAAAATCTCCAAAATTCCCAAAAATTTCCCAAAATTCCGACCCAGGAACCCCAAAATCCCCAAATTCCCCCAAAATCCCAACCCAGGGATGCCCAAAATTCCCAAAATTTTGACCTGGGACCCCCAAAATTTCCCCCAAAATCCCCAAATTCCCCCTGGGACCCCCAAAAATTCCTAAAATTCCCCCAAATCCCAACCCCGGACCCCCAAAATTCCCCAAAATTCCCGCGAATTCCCCCAAACCGCCCGCGCCCCCCCCAAATCCCCGTTGGTCTCGCCCGCTCTGCAATGACGTCATGGGGGTGGGGTCTATGCCCGCCCCTCCGCCGATTGGTTGGGAGGGACGGGCCGGCGGCGCTGATTGGTTGGCAGGCTTGGGGCGGTGCGGATCGGTCGGGGGAGGGAACGGGCGGTGCTGATTGGTCGGTGTGCGATGCGCTGGTGCCACTGATTGGCTATGGAGGAGTGGGCGGGGTCTTGGACGCGGAAGTGCGAGCGGAATCCTCCCAGCGCTCCCAGTAAGGCCCGGCTCGCTCCCAGTCCCTCCCAGTAAGGCCCAGCTCGCTCCCAGTCCCGAAGTCTCGCGAGATTTCCGCGTCCTGCGAAAGCGGCAGCGCCGGAGCCGCGGTGAGAACGGGGGGG
>NW_024519398.1:0-259 GCF_017590135.1 Pyrgilauda ruficollis
CTGGAGCACAAAGGTGGGTGTGGGAGGGGAATTCCTATGGCAGTGTGGGATTCAGCAATGGGAGACTTGGAATACAGGAATTCCCATGGAATTTCCATGGCCTGATCTCGCTCTCATCCTGCTCAGGTGAGAATTCCATGGATGGATCCCTCCCAACCCACTGCTATGGGAATTGCATGAGGAAATGATTTGAATTGATGAGCAATCGAATGGCAGCCGTGAAATGAGAAGGAATCCCTGCTGGGATTCCATGGGACAT
>NW_024519399.1:0-259 GCF_017590135.1 Pyrgilauda ruficollis
GGGGTTCTTTCCCGAATTTTGGGTCCCAGTTGTGTTTTCGGGGTTCCCAGGGGATTTTTGGGGGTCCCAAGGGGTTTTTGGGGGTCCCGGGGGGTTTTGGGGTCTCTCCCCAATTTGGGGGTCCCGGGCTGGGATTTTGGGGTTCCCGGAGGGTTTTTGGGGTCTCTCCAAATTTGGGGTTCCCAGGGGGATTTTGGGGGTCCCAGGGGATTTTTGGGGTTCCCAGTTGTGTTTTTGGGGTTCCCGGGGGGTTTTTGGG
>NW_024519400.1:0-259 GCF_017590135.1 Pyrgilauda ruficollis
GCCCCCCCGGGGGTCCTCACCATGCGGTGGGGTCGTACTGAGATCAGACCCACAAGGACCAGCAGGGTTTGGGGGTGTCCCTGACCCCCGGGGGGGTCCGGGGGGTGTCCCTGTCCCTGCTGTCCCCCCCAGGGGTGTCCCCGTGCCCCCCCGGGGGGGTCCGGGCCGTGTCCCTGTCCCCGCTGTCCCCCCCCCAGGGGTGTCCCCGTGCCCCCCCGGGGGGGTCCGGGCCGTGTCCCTGTCCCCGCTGTCCCCCCCC
>NW_024519401.1:0-259 GCF_017590135.1 Pyrgilauda ruficollis
AAGGGGGGTCCCGGGGGGGTCTGTCGGGTGGTCCCCGGGGTGGGGGGTCCGTGGGGAGGGGTCCCCGGCCGGCTCTCACCTCTCACACTCCCCGCCGCATCCCCGCCGCTGCCGCCGCCGGTCACTGGGACACACCGGCCCGGCCCCGCCCCCTGCGGTACCGGCCACGCCCCTCCCGGTACTGGCCCCGCCCCTCTCGGTACCGGTCACGCCCCTCCCGGTACTGACTCCCCCCCTCTCGGTACCGGTCACGCCCCTC
>NW_024519402.1:0-259 GCF_017590135.1 Pyrgilauda ruficollis
CCCCTCCCCCCCGGGGAGGGGCCCGTGACGTCATCTGCGCGCGCCCCCGGGGCCGAGGATGGTGGCGGGCGCGTTCCCGCTGGCCAAGCTGCTGACGCTGGGCGCGCGCCAGCTGAGCCGCCCGCTGGCCGCGCGCATCAAGGCGGGGGCGCGCGCCTCGCCCTTCTTCCGCACCTACATCTGCCTGCCCCCCGCGCAGCGTGAGTGGCACCGGGGACACCGCGGGGACACCTGGCGACACCGGGGGACACCGGGGGAC
>NW_024519403.1:0-259 GCF_017590135.1 Pyrgilauda ruficollis
GTCACCAGAGAGGGGAGATCAGCACCTCCCCTCCACTGCTGCCCTTGAGGAAGGTGCAGAGAGATAAAGAGAGAAAGAAAGACTTGTCTCACCTGTGTGTCAGGTAATCCCTGACTGTCCTTGGATCTGCCATCCCTGGAGGACTTGTTTGACCTGTTTGTGGAAGTTACAGCCTCCAGAAGGAAACTTTTGTTTCCTCAAGAGTGGAGGAAGCACAAATGTTTAGTCTGGGATAGTGTTGCTATAGGACACGAAACAA
>NW_024519404.1:0-259 GCF_017590135.1 Pyrgilauda ruficollis
GCTGCTTGCCTTTCCATTTCCATTTTGCGAACGTCAGCTCTGTTGAAGCCCCCACAAGGTCTCGGCAGCACGTATTGGCCAGGCTCTCCGTTGAGGTCATCCAGGGTGCGGCACCTTTCGCTTTCTCAGCGGTGCTTATTCACCATCCTTGCTGCGACAGGACCCAAACTCGTTCACCGATCCACCGTGGTTGCCGTTACCAGTATCACGTCCGGGGTCACCATGTTGTTTGGATCGGCGGGAGAAATGCGGCACGCAA
>NW_024519405.1:0-259 GCF_017590135.1 Pyrgilauda ruficollis
GGGGAAGCTGAGGGTGCTGGGGGGGGTCTCTGGGGCACGGGGCCCTCAGGAATTTGGGGCTCTGACCCCCCCGTGCCCCCCAGGGCGGCCCCTGGCCGTGGACTGGGCCGTGGCCAAGGACAAGTACCAGGGGACACAGGGACCCCCAAAAACGCCTGGTGAGACCCCAAAACTGCCCCCCTGACCCCCTGAGACTCCCCAAACCCCCCGGTGAGACCCCAGACCCCTCAATGAGACCCCAGACCACCTGAGGCTCCCC
>NW_024519406.1:0-259 GCF_017590135.1 Pyrgilauda ruficollis
GCCCCACACAGGGAAAAGGGGATGGGGTCAGCCCCACCCAGAGCATGGCACAGGGACATGGGGACAGTACCTGAAGGCAGCCAGGTACTCGGGGTCCCCCATGGGGGGGTCGAGCCCTCCAGCCCAGGCCACGTTGACGTTGAAGCCCTCGCCGGGGCCAGCGCCCACCTGTGAGGGAGCAAGGACAGGGTGAGGCTCGGGGGGAGCCAGGTGGGGGTCCCAGCCCTCTGTCCTGTGCCATGGGAAGCAGTTTGGGGGT
>NW_024519407.1:0-259 GCF_017590135.1 Pyrgilauda ruficollis
TTTTTTTTTTTTTTTTTGAGATGAGCTCTCTAAAGACATGTTTACATACTTCTGTCAGCAGATGCTTGCCTTGGATGGACGGAGAAGTGCTTTAAAATGTAGGTGGTGAAAACCCTCTGTGAACTGGGAGAGCAGATAAATACATGTATGTTGACAAAGTAACAAAGTGCAGATGTTCTAGGAAAAACAGACCTCTCCTTTATATGCCTAAATATAGATGTTGGTGCAGAAACTTGAATTTTTCCATCAGTCCCTACAA
>NW_024519408.1:0-3346 GCF_017590135.1 Pyrgilauda ruficollis
CCTGTGGCCTCTCACCAGCGTGGCTCACGCTTTATAAATGGCACCAGAGCTGCTTTATGGCGAGGGGGAGGGAATTCCCCACAAATTTGGAGTGGTGGATGAAGAAGCACGGACTAAGGTTAGGGTTGGGATTAAGGTTAGGTCAAGGATTAAGGATAGGATTAGGATTGAGAGGGTTAGGACTAAGGTTAGGTCTAGGACTAAGGTTAGGATTAGGATTAAGATTAGGGTTAGGGTTAAGGTTACGGTTAAGATTAAGGTTAGGGTTAAGATTAAGGTTAGGGTTAGGATTAATGTTAAGATTATGTTTAGGGTGAGATGTAGGGTTGGTTAGGTTGCATGTTAGGGCTAGTATTAGCGTTAGGATTAGGGAGGAATTTCTTCCCAATATCCAAGCTAAATTTCTCCTCTTTCTGTGTGGACCCATTCCCCTGACCTGTGGCCTCTCACCAGCGTGGCTCAGGCTTTATAAATGGCACCAGAGCTGTTTTATGGTGAGGGGGAGGGAATTCCCCACAATTTTGGAGTGGTGGATGAAGAAGCACGGACTAAGGTTAGGGTTAAGATTAAGGTTAGGGCTAGGACTAAGGTTAGGATTAGGATTGAGAGGGTTAGGACTAAGGTTAGGGCTAGCACAAAGGTTAGGGTTAGGATTAAGGTTAGGGTTAAGATTAAGGTTAGGGTTAGGATTAAAGTTAGGGTTAGGATTAAGTTTAGGGCTAGGACTAAGGATAGGATTAGGATTGAGAGGGTTAGGACTAAGGTTAGGGCTAGCACAAAGGTTAGGGTTAGGATTAAGGTTAGGGTTAAGATTAAGGTTAGGGTTAGGATTAAGGTTAAGGTTATGTTTAGGGTTGGTTAGGTTGCATGTTAGTGTTAGTATTAGGGAGAAATTTCTTCCCAATATCAAGCTGAATTTCTTCTCTTTCTGTGTGGACCCATTCCCCTGGTCCTGCCACTCCAGGGCCTTGACTAAAGTCCTTCTCCAGATCTCTTGGAGCCCCTTTAAACCCTAAATCGGCCCTGAGCCCCCCCTTCCCCAGATGAACACCCCCAGCTCTCCCTCCCCACTGCAGACCAGTTCACCCCAGTGCTGCCAGCCCTCTCCAGCACAGGGAGCAGCACCACCACGCCGTGCCAGGGCTGGGGCAGGGGGTGGCAGTGCCCAGCTGATGCTCCCCAAACCATGCCAGCCCCGTGGGTTTGTCCCTGCAGGCAGGAGGAGAGGGGCAGCTCCTTTGTGCTGCCTCCCGTGCTGCAGAGCCAGCCTGCAGCCATTCTTTTTATTGCTGATGCTGCTTCCTATGGAAACAATTTGGTGCTAATAAGCTCCATTTATAATAGTAAGGAATGGTTCGGTGGGATAATTGTCTCTAAATACCATTCATGGCTTTGTTGCTTTTCCTGCGTGTTGCTAATTATTCTGCATCTGAAATAGCACCCAGAGAAGGCACTGAATGCCACTGAATAGGGCTCTGAGCACTCCAAAAGGATGAGGCAGGGTGTGATTAGGAATATCAAGACCCTAATCCAGCAGACAATGCCCTGCTCCTGTGTCTGTACAAAATTTGCAGGGGCTGGGGAAATGCAGTGTTCACTGAGCCCCTGCAGGCATGGAGGAGAAAGCTCCTGTCATGGGACAGTGCTTGGAGAATCCCACAACCCCACAATCCCAGAATCCCAGGACAGGTTTGGTGGAAAGGGATCTCAAAGCCCATCCTGTGCCACCCCTACCATGGCAGGGACATCTCCCACTGTTCCAGGCTGCTCCCAGCCCTGTCCAGCCTGGCCTTGGGCACTGCCAGGGATCCAGGGGCAGCCACAGCTGCTCTGGGCACCTGTGCCAGGGTCTGCCCGCCCTCACAGGGAAGGATTTCTCCCTGGTATTCCACCTGAATTTCCTCTCCTTCAGCCTGAAGCCATTGCTGCTGTCCTGTTGGTGCCTCAAGTTTTAGCTTTTCTATTTTTCAGATTCCATACTGCTTTAGTGTGCAGTTCTGAGCTCCATGTGAAGTGTTGGTGAGCTCTCTTCACAGGGCAGGGAGACAAAACAATTCCTGCTCCAGCTGGGCACCAAGGACAGATGATCCAGGACCAAGGACAGTTCTCAGCCCAAGAGCACAAACCCCGTGGGCTGGAGAGAGAAAAACAAGCAGGATGGGAGTGCAGGGGCTGAGCTGGAATTGGACACTGAACTGCAATGTGCACATGGAGCAGAGCTGATCCCAGGGAGAGACCCCGTGACCATCGTGCATTTTGGGACCATTTGGGTTCATCTTGGGTTCATTTTGGGGCCATTTTGGTTCATCCTGGGTGCAGCCCTGGCTGAGCTCTTGTGCTGCCCAAGGTGCATCCAAGGAGGCCTTTTAATAAATCCCTGCTTTATTCTTTAGCTCTGCCCATCTCTGCTCTGCCCACCCTGGGCTGCTCCTTTCAGCAGCACAAGCTCAAGCAGCAGGAGCTGAAATCCATGCCTGGTACATCCACCATGGCCAGAAGGGTGATTCCGTCACTCCCTCAGATGATTTGAGCTGGGCTTAACTTTTAAAACTCATCCAAGCTGAAAAAAAAAAACCATTTGTCAGTGGCTCTCACCAGTTTCAGGAGCTGAGAAACCAAGTCCTGGCCCATCTTCAGTGTGCCCTTCCTGGTGGGAAAGCTGATCCCATGGATGTTGGAGCCATGGATCACTATGGTAACATTACAATTGACATTTCTGGGGGATTATGGAGTCTGAAAGTCATAAACTTAATGAAAGTATGTTTTTATTGCACTTCAACTTCATCTCTGATTAAATCAAATTTGCATAATGGAAAGTTATTACATTTCCACGTTTCTAATTTCCCTTCCACCCCCCGCTCCCTTTGGCTCCTTTTGCCAAGTGTGTCTGAGGTTTTGTCTGCAGCCAGGGCTCTGAAGGTGCCTGAGCCACAGCTGGGGTGAAAAATGCTTTAATAACCGGTGTGAGAGGAGGCCAGGAAGGGAAGCCCTGAGAGCTGGGTGCTCCGTGGTGCCTGCACAACCTCTCCTTCCTCCCCAGCGAGCAGAGCTGCAGCACCTCTGCTCTGAAGTGCTCCTTGCAGGGAGAGCTGCTGGAAGGAATTTATCCAGGAGAGGCCAAGCACCCCAGCCTCACCTTTGCACAGCATTTTAAGCAGTCAGTGTGTTTTATTTTCAATGAACAAAGCTCCCAGCCCTGCCGGCAGGTGAATGGGAAGGTGTTCCCTGCTGCACTCAGGGATCACCTCCCTGAGCAGAACTGGGAGAAGCCTTGTTGGCCTTGGCTTTGCCAGGAGGGTGGGACAGGAACAGGGACAATGACAGGGATAGGGACAGGGATAGGGAC
>NW_024519409.1:0-259 GCF_017590135.1 Pyrgilauda ruficollis
GCCGGATGGAAAATTAGCCAGTGTCCAGCCGTTTGTCACTGGCTAAAAAGCTCCCTTGTGGGGGATGGGACACCATGGCCCAGTGAGGGGTCAAATTAGTCATCCCTAAAACGCCCCAGGATTTTTAGAAGCGGCCACTGTGGAGCGCCCTGCCCACAAGTTAACATGGCTGGATAATAATCCAGTCTGGGTAAATCAGTGGCCACTCTGTAAAGAAAAGTTGAAGGCACTTGAGGAGCTTGTTGAAGAACAATTGGCT
>NW_024519410.1:0-259 GCF_017590135.1 Pyrgilauda ruficollis
CCCCTGTGGCTCCCCCAGGGTTGCTGCTGTGCCTGAAATCACTCCAGGTGAGGCCAATCTCCATGGCCATTGCTCCAGGCAATCTGTTAGCTCAGTACTGCCTTCTCCCAAAGAGGGATCTTCTCAAGCCAAGGGAGACGCCACCAGTGCTCAGCTGGGCTCACTCAGCATCCAGCCAATCCAAATGACCCCTCCAGATGAGTTGTAACACCCTAAAATCATTGATTCCAAGAACTTCCTTCAATTCATGCATTTTTTT
>NW_024519411.1:0-258 GCF_017590135.1 Pyrgilauda ruficollis
TGGCGGGGTGGGCGGAGGGTCCCGGTCAGGGTCCCGCTCCCGCGGGCGTGCCCGGTAGGAGCCGCCGGGTCTCCGGCTGCGCTTGACGAGGAAGCCGCGCGGCATGGCGGGGCGGTGCGGGGCAGCGGGAGCGCGGCACGGCCAGCCCGCCCGGCCTTTATACCCCCGGCGCCCGCTCCCGTCCGGGCGTCATCCTCCCTCCGGCGGCGGCGGCCAATGAGGAGTTGGGGCCGGCGCTGGCGGCGGGGGCGGCGGCGG
>NW_024519412.1:0-258 GCF_017590135.1 Pyrgilauda ruficollis
AGTCTCTTCCAACACAAAGCACTCCGTGATCCTGTGGTTCTGCCCAGTGCCATCAGTGTCTGGGCACCCATGGGGAGCTCAGAACAATCCAGGTGTTGGTGTGACACATGGTGGGACACTTGGTGGCGAAGAGGAGATGATGCTCCTGGGGAAAGAATGGTGCTGCAGTACTTTTTTAAGGTTATTGTCTTGCAGTTTGCAGGAAGAAGCTGTAGTACCTTGCACGTGGGCAAAATCAGCTTTGAAATAATTTCATTT
>NW_024519413.1:0-258 GCF_017590135.1 Pyrgilauda ruficollis
CATTTGGAATTGCTGAGCCGTTAGCACCTCACTCCAGAGAAACTCAAGACACAGGATATTCAGCATGCTTTTGGGAAAAATCAGACCACTAGTTTATGGGCCTGGATACCAACCTAGAACAAATTTAGGCACCAAGATTTGAAACTTTGGCTAACCATTAGAAAATCATTCAATGGGGTTTACCAGAATGCTTTTATCAATCCAGTATGTTTTCAGCTGAAACCAGTTTCTCTATTTTTTTAAGAAAATAGTTTTTAT
>NW_024519414.1:0-258 GCF_017590135.1 Pyrgilauda ruficollis
TCACCCCTGAGACCCCCACACAGCCCCCCTGCCCCGCCTGGGGTGGGTTTGGGGAGCCCCCGCAGCTCCTCGGTGCACCCAGGGACTTCTGAGAGCCCCCAAGGATCTTTGGAGCTTTCCTGGGACCCCCCAGGAACCTTTTGGGACCCCCCCAAAACTCCTCAGAGCCCCCAGACCCTTCCTGGGACCCCCCAGGAACCTTTTGGGACCCCCCCAAAACTCCTCAGAGCCCCCAGACCCTTCCTGGGACCCCCCAGG
>NW_024519415.1:0-258 GCF_017590135.1 Pyrgilauda ruficollis
GGTGATCAATGCCATCGAGCAGGACTACCGCCTGCCGCCGCCGCCGCGCTGCCCGCCGCCGCTGCACCGGCTGATGCTGCAGTGCTGGCAGCGCGAGCGCGGCGCCCGCCCCACCTTCCCGCACCTGGTGCGCGCCCTGGACCGCCTCATCCGGCACCCCGAGAGCCTCCGCAGGTGAGGGGCGCACCTGGGGGTGGGCGGGGCTGGGGTACCTGGGGGTGGGCTGGGCTGGCAGTGAACACCTGAGCTCATTGGGGA
>NW_024519416.1:0-258 GCF_017590135.1 Pyrgilauda ruficollis
AAAAAAAAAAGGAAACAAAATTGAATATAAACATTGTAGAAGTAGTTGCTTGGTCCTTTGGTGGAGTGATAACCCATCCTTTTGCCTGATCTCTCCAAAATGAATTTCCTTGGAGATGCCAGGCAGAAGAATCCTGCTTGACACACCCCATCTCCTGAAGTGGAGGGAATATTTCAATTATCATTCCTGTGCTCATGAATTTTTGTGGTCAGGCTGAAGAATATGTGAATGTATCTATCTATCTATCTAGATATATAT
>NW_024519417.1:0-258 GCF_017590135.1 Pyrgilauda ruficollis
TATTGGAGTTTTTATCTTCAGGAATGTTGGAGGCTTCCTGGGAAATGGGTGTTTCTGGGGTCTCCCAACACCTCAGGGTGCTGCTGTGCTGTCCCCAGGGCTGCTGGGTGAGGATGGGTCAGTCCCTGGGGCTGAGGGCTGCTGGGGCAGAGACTGGATAATTCAGCATTTTCAGTAAAACTCTGAAAGCCCAGCCTGGAACTGAGTAAATGGTAAATTCACCCTGCAGGTGCTAACAGAGGCATTTTCACTTTTAAA
>NW_024519418.1:0-258 GCF_017590135.1 Pyrgilauda ruficollis
CAAATCCCCATTTTTTCCCCAAATCCCATTTTCCCCCCCAGTGCAACGTGTACAACTCGGGGCAGCGCCGGAAGCTCTCGGCCTTCAAGGGTTTCTCCAGGAAGGTCGTGGTGATCGTTCCGCCCGAGCCCGACTGGGAGCAGCGCCTGGAGCAGCGGCGCCAGGCCGAGGGCGACGACGTGCCCGAGTCCGTCATGCTGGAGATGAAAGGTGAGGGGGAATGGGGAGAATTCCTGGGAAATGAGGGGGGAAAATGGG
>NW_024519419.1:0-3364 GCF_017590135.1 Pyrgilauda ruficollis
GCCCCAGCCCTGCCCCATCCCGGGCTCTGCCCATCCCCAGCCCTGCCCCACTCCGGTCCCTGCCCCATCCCCGGTCCTGCCCCACCCCGGACCCTACCACATCCCCAGCCCTGCTCCATCCCCGGCCCTGCCCCACGGCCGCCTCGCCCCCAGGGCCGCCGGGGTCGCGCTGCTGCGGCGGGACGTGCCCGGCTCCTTCCTGCTGCGCGCCGAGCCCGGGCTGCCCAAGCGCTGGTGCCTGTGGGTGCGGGCGCCCTGCGGCGTGGTGTGCTACGGCGTGCTGCGGACACAGCAGGGCAGGTTCTGCGTGGAGGTGAGCCCGGGCTGCGCGGGGGACGCGCATCGGGTGCGGCTGCGGCGGTGCAGGCGGTCCGGTCCGTCTGTGCGCCCCTGCGCCGTGCCCCGGTGCGTTTGGTGCGCCCAGGCACGGATGCACCGGAGTGCACACCGTTTAGCTGGTACTCTGTGTGTGTTTGGAGCACACACGCTGGGGCTGTAAGTGCATTTGTGCCTCGATGTGCTGGTGTGTTGGTGCACCAGGACAGGGATGCGCTGCTGTGTGCATGCGTTTAATGCACGCTGTAAGTGCACTTGCTGTGCGTGTGCATGGCTGCGCTGGTGCCTCGGTGCACGGATGCACCAAGGTGGGCTCGGGTGCAGGTGTGGCTGCACACAGGGGTGTGGGTGCGTGGGTTCATTGATCCACGGGCACCTTGGGGCACAGAGCTGCATCTGGGCACGGCACACAGGTACCCCTGGGCGTGGGGGCACCGGGGCATCCACCCTTGGGTGTGTAACACGCCTGAGTTTTGGGTGCACTAATGCCCAGGTATGTGATGCACGAGTGCTCTGGTGTGTGTGTGGTCCCCCGGCCAGGCCAGGGTGCTTTGGTCTGTGGGTGTATCTGGGCGTACCTGGCACACACAGCATCCCAGTACCCACGCAGGGCATGCACGGCTGTGCTGCACTCGCCCTCACCTGTGCCTGGTGCGTGGGTGCCTTGGCTGCGTGGGTGCCTGCTGCAGAGCCCAGGGTGTGTGAGGTGCGTGGGCATGCTGGCACACGGCCACGCCGGGATTTGTGCGTGGGCACACTCAGTTCAGGGGTGTGCGGGGGGCACAGCCCGCGCGGGGGGCTCACCTCTCCCTCTCCCCTTTCTCCCGACGGCAGCACTCCAACGCCGAGTTCGCCAGCGTGGCCGCTCTCCTGGCGCACTACTCCGGGCCACCGGGGGGCTGCTTCTGCCGCCTGGCCCCCGGCCGACGCAACCCCGGCTACGAGGAGCGGGACCCCGGCGGCGGGGCCGGCGCCGGGCCGGGGGAGGCCGCCTGGGCCCCCGCCGCCCCCACCGGGGTGCAGCACGAGCGGGGTTAGCCCGGACCCCCGGCCACGGCTGTCCCCGGCTCCCCCGGCTTTCACTCGCTGCCTGCCTTACCCCCCTGGCCGGGCCGGCCGCGCCCCCCGCAATAAAGGCTCTCGTGCTTCGGAGCGGGGCTCGGCTGGCTGCTCACACTGCCACGGCGGGACGCGCCGCACGCCCGTGTGCTCACACCCGTGTGCTCACACCTGCACGCTCACCCGAGTGCTCACACCCGTGTGCTCACACCCGTGCTTACACCTGTGTGCTCACACCTGCACGCTCACCCTGCACACTCACCCGTGTGCTCACACCCGTGTGCTCACACCTGTGTGCTCACACCTGCACGCTCACCCGAGTGCTCACACCCGTGTGCTCACACACCGCACGCTCACCCTGCACGCTCACCCGTGTGCTCACACCCGTGTGCTCACACCCATGCTTACACCTGTGTGCTCACACGTGCAGCCCTCCGGCCCAGGCACCTCACAAACTCGCACTCACACGACTGCACTGCGCGTTCGGGCTCCCGCTCCTGCACGCTGCCGCACTGCTGCGGTGCTGCACGGGTGCTCACGGGAGGCTGCACACCCACGTGTTGCCTCACCCTCACCTGCACACGCAGGGGCGACAGCTGGGCACCGGTGCCGTCGTACACTCACAGCCCTGTGCACACGCAGTCTGCGTCCTCGTGCACACCCCTCATTGCACACCTGTCCTCGTGCACGCCCTCCCTGCACACCTGTCCTCGTGCACACTCCATTGCACACCTGTCCTCGTGCGCGCCCCCTGCACACGTGCCCGCGCGCCCGCGCGCCCCGGCAGTCACGTGACGCAGTCGGCGGGGCCGATCTCCCTGTGCGGCCCCGGTCGCTGTGGCGACCGCGTGGGGTCACTCGCGCATGCGCGGGACCGCCTCCCGCCGCCTGAGCGCCGCCGTGGCCTCGGGGTCCGTGCGCGCCTCCGGCCAGCGCGGCACCGGCGGCGTCACCTCAGGTCTTCCCTTGCTCAGTCCCCTTTGGACGTGTCTCGGCTCCCAAAAGTTACCTCAGAGTTTCTTACCCTTGGGTTTCCCGCCCTTCAGCTTCCCCTCAGGTTTGCCTCACAAACCCTTCCCCCTTCAGGTTTCTTCCCCCCGACCTGCCCTAGATCCCTCAGACCTGTTCCTAGCTTCCCCCTTTCCCTGCATCCCTCCCCAGCTCTTTTTCTCCATACTTTCCCCTTTTCCCCCAGCCTCCCTCGCTCGGGGCTTCTTTCCCTGCGTGCCCCCAGTGAGGGGTAAGTGCTTCCCTCGCACAGGGGGTGCAGATGCCCAGGGTTAGGCTTGCCCCAGCCTCTTCCCAGCCCCCGGTGCCCCCCAGTCCCGCCGGCTGAGCTGTGGGGCTGGTCTGGATGGGTGGGGTGACCTGTGGGGGAGTCTGACCCGAGTGTGTGGGGCTGACTGGGTGTGTGTGGGGTTGACCCCAGTGTGTGACTGACCCCAGTGTGTGGGGCTGACCCCAGTGTGTGTCACTGACCCCGGTGTGTGGGGCTGACCCCGGTGTCTGTCACTGACCCCGGTGTGTGTGGGGCTGACCCCAGTGTGTGTCACTGACCCCGGTGTGTGTGGTGACTGACCTGGTGTGTGTGGGCTGACCCCAGTGTGTGTCACTGACCCCCGTGTCCATCACTGCCCCCTGTGAGGTGGCCGGGGCGATGGCCGCGGAGGCGGTGAAGGTGGCCGTGCGCTGCCGGCCGCTGAGCGGGCGTGAGGCGGCCCTGGGGCTCCGGGCCATCGTCGGCGTGGACAGCGCGGGGCCGGTGCCTGGTGCGGAACCCCGCGGAGCCCCCCCGGCAGTTCTCCTTCGACGGGGCGTTCGGCGGGCAGCACAGCACCGAGCACATCTACAACGAGACCGCCCGCCCGCTGGTGGAGGTCAGTGGGCACCCGGGGCAGCGGCAGTTTTGGGCACCACAATGAAAGGAGCTCCAGGAACGTTCGGACAATGCTCTCAGGCACTGGGTGGG
>NW_024519420.1:0-258 GCF_017590135.1 Pyrgilauda ruficollis
CCTCCCCCCTCCGCTCCCGGCCTGCGGCACCGCCCGCCGCTCACCTGTGCCCGCCCCGCTCCCCCGGCGGGCGGGAGGGGCCCCGCGACGCCCCCCGCTCCGTGCGCATCCCGCACCTGTCCCGTCCTGCCCGCCCTCCCGCCGGGGTCCCTCGCCTCCGCCCCGCAGCCGGCCCGTCCCGCGCTCCCCGCGGGCACAGGGGCGGCCCGGCGCTGCCTCCCCTCCCCGGGCCGCGGAGGGCGGCAGCCAATCGGCGCG
>NW_024519421.1:0-258 GCF_017590135.1 Pyrgilauda ruficollis
TGAACAAAATGAGGTAACAGGAAGGAGAAACAAATATGATTAAAACTCTGAGTAAATAGCCTGCTCAAGTAGGAAGAGATTATGTGATCTCAGCAAATATCTCACCAAAAATGCTGACACCAACCTATTGAAACCAAGGCTTGCAAATAGCATCTGGTTGGAACTTGAAGAGGAGACCAAAGGGGAAAAAAAACTGAAGAGCATGAGCCTGGATATGAACAAATATAACCAGAGGTGCATTTTGTTGTGAATGGCCTG
>NW_024519422.1:0-258 GCF_017590135.1 Pyrgilauda ruficollis
TCTCTGGAGCTAATGATAACTCTTCATTCTGATGCTGATCTTTACACGGATTTCCACTTTCCTTTTCATTTTTTTAACAACAAAATTGTGTGATGCCATTGATTCTGATTTAAACGCAAGTTATTTTTTTGGCAGAGTTTTCTGTTGGTCTCCAACAGTTTTGTACATCTTTTTGAACTAGTTTTTTGTTTTAACCTCCTTGATCCTTTATATGGAGGGGTTTTGAAGTCCTTTTTTATTGTATTTACTCCAAATGAC
>NW_024519423.1:0-258 GCF_017590135.1 Pyrgilauda ruficollis
TTCCATGTCCCCAATGTCCCCCTCACCCTCCACATCCCCTGCGCCCAGGATGTCCCCAAGACCCTCTGTGTCCCCAGTGTCCTCCACACCTCTCAATACCCCCAACACATCTGTGTCCCTCAAGGCTCCCCATGTCCCCACTGCCCATCGTGTCCCCAAGGCCCCCATGTCCTCAATGCACCCCCCCACGTCCCCAGTGCCCCCCACATTCCCAACACCCTCCATGTCCCCAACCCTCTCCATGTCCCCTGTCAACCC
>NW_024519424.1:0-258 GCF_017590135.1 Pyrgilauda ruficollis
CTCCCCTTAGCTCCCGGGACCGCCCCTCTCCCCGCACGCCCCAGTACGAGAGAACCTCCTCCCTTAACCGAGCGCCGCCCGTCGCCCTCAGCTCCCGGGACCCCTCCCCACCTCTCCTCTCCCCGGTACCAGAGAACCCCCCAGTCCCCCCGTAACTCTCGGGACCGCCCTCCCCGCTGATCCCAAACTTCCCCCGCGGCGCCACCGCTCGTGTCCGCCAGGGGGCGCCGCCGCCCCGCCCGCCGTTGCCGTTCCCGG
>NW_024519425.1:0-258 GCF_017590135.1 Pyrgilauda ruficollis
CCCCAGTGATGACGTCACAACCCCCAATGATGACGTCACCATCCCCGCAACGTCACACCCCCCAGTGACATCACAGCCCCATCAACGACGTCACAGCCCCGTCGATGACGTCACAGCCCCGTTGATGACGTCACTCACCGCTCTTCCCGCGGGCCTTGGTGACGATGAAGTCGTAGAAGCTGTGGTGCTGCGGGGGAGGGGCCACAGCGTCAGGGGGAGGGGCCACAGGGTGGGGGAGGGGCTTTAGAGATGGAGGGA
>NW_024519426.1:0-258 GCF_017590135.1 Pyrgilauda ruficollis
CTCCCCGGGCACCCCAGCAGCTCCCTGCTGCCGGCGGTCCCGGCTCTCCCTGTGCCAGCCCCGCGTGGGAACCTCTGCCCAGCGGCGTTTTCATTGCCCGCTGCCAGAGCAGCAAAGGCCAGCTCAGCACTTTCATCCCCCGCGTGTTGGGGTCGGAGTGGAGGTGACGAGGGGCAGAGCAGAGGGAAACAATGACACTTTATCTGTCCTTCCCCCGTGCCGCTCCCACGCGAGCCCGCCGGGGTGGTGCCAGCCCAG
>NW_024519427.1:0-258 GCF_017590135.1 Pyrgilauda ruficollis
GTTAATGATAAATATTAATTACTGATCAGCGGGGGGAGGGGGGGGGAGGGGAAACCCAAAAATCCAAAAATCCAAAAATCCAAAATCAACAAAAATCCAAAAAAAAGCCCAAAAACCCCAAAATCAACGAAAAACCCAAAAAACCCAAAAAACCCAAAATCAATGAAAAACCCAAAAACCCAAAAACCCAAAAACCCAAAAACCCAAAAATCCAAAAAATCAACAAAACTCCCAAAAAACCCAAAACAACCAAAAAAC
>NW_024519428.1:0-258 GCF_017590135.1 Pyrgilauda ruficollis
TACCTGTGTGTATGTGTACACTTTCCCTGATCTTCCTTTTCTGGCTGACATGCCTGTTAGAAGTTCTACTTTGTGCATCTCCTGCCAAGTTCAGCTCCAGCTGCACCTGGGCCTTCCTGACCCCACCCCTACACAACGGAGCAACATCCCTTTATTCTTTCCAGGATATTTGTGCCTGCCTCCCCTCTCTGTGCATTTCCTTCTTGCCCTTTAGCCTGACCAGCAAACCCCAACTCAGCCATGCTGGTCTCTTGCCTT
>NW_024519429.1:0-258 GCF_017590135.1 Pyrgilauda ruficollis
AGTGTCCCCAGTACCCCCCCAAATTGCCCCATCCCCCCATCGCCACCCCCCCCCGGGCGTCACCTGCGTGAGGGCGGGGGGCAGCCCCTCGGGCAGGGGGTCCCCGCGGCCGGGGGTGACGAGGCAGGAGAGCAGGGCCACGCTCTCCTCGGGCCGCAGCGGGGCCAGCACGTTGCCCAGCAGCAGCTCGGTGAGCACCAGCTGCTCCGTGCTCAGCAGGGCGGCCACGCGGCCCCCCAGGGCCACCGCGCCCCCCGA
>NW_024519430.1:0-89431 GCF_017590135.1 Pyrgilauda ruficollis
TAGGTAACTTTTTATTCATAACACAAGCTTTTTCTTTCTTGCTAAAGAAATGCCTAGAGCCCTGAAATTTTAATGCATTGATCTGTAGCTCTGAATCTTTTTCCTTCATATTTCTGGGGATAACTTTTTTTCCTTATCTGAAAGTCAAACCTTATATATACAGTTTTTTCAACCTAAACTGCACATGAAAATGGCTCAAGAGACTAGAAAAGTCAATGAATTTTTGGCCTTGTTATGGTTTAAAAGAAGATTTTCCAAAATGTTATCAATATTGATTTTTTTATTATTCAGAATAAAAAGTCAGAATTTTCATTGCCAACTTCAATTTTCCATTTGGCAAATATTGCTTTCCTTATACAGTTGTCCCCCACTACACCAATCTTTTTCTTCCTTAATTGTAAGGCTTACAATTAATGTGGATCTTTGCAAAAAGAAGATAGAGCAGAGAAAATCCAGGCAATTCAGGAGTAACCTTCAATTAGTCTGCTGTTATTACAAAAACTGTCTGTGTATCTTCATACTTGTGTGCTTTCTGAATTCAGGAAAACACAGTTACAGGTCTCTCTTTGTGATCAGTACACTTGTAGTCTTAAGCCTCCATTGTGTTTTCCTAAAGAACATTAGGACACTGCTGATGGCTGGGAATGTCCCAAACTATGGCTTATCCAACACCTCTTCAGCCTGATTATATACTGTGCTAGACTGTGTCTTCAGACATACTTTATGCTTGGCTTTGCTGATTTTTTCCTCTCTGCCCTTCAAAAATGCACTTATAACTTATCTGCAAAAGATAATCTTTATTATAGGGCAGCCTCAGTGTCTTCCAAGGCTTCAATGATGGCAATTTTTGGGTGTATGTGCCTGCCTACCATATATGTTGCTGTGGACACAGACAATGTTCTTTATTGTTACTACCCACAGAGGTTTCTGATGTTGAGGAGGAGTACTTTTTAATTCTGTAGGGTTTTTTAAATTTTGACACTCCTTGTGGGTTTGAGTCTTTTTTTAAACACTTTTTTTATACTGCAACTGTGTCTCAAGATACAGACTATGAGAAAAAGTGCTTCAGCTGTTATTTTTAATTTAAGAGCATGAAACTAGAGATTGTGCAGAGGTAATTCAATAGTTCTTAAAAGTGCAGATCTCAAAGTTCAGAACTAGCAGGAGTACTTTAATTCTGACAGTGTAAAGTGTGACATTTTAAGTAGCTGCATTATTTAGTGTATCTGAAAAGTCTGAAGAGTTTAAATTTGGGCACCTAAAAATTACCAGTCTGACTAAGAAAGGCACATTTATTTTTTCTTTTTGAAGGACTGGTATTATCACCAGACCTGCAGATTTTTTTCTACTTCACCAACTATATGCAAGACAACTTAAAACCCCTCATATTTTATGTTGCCTCTGTTAGGGCAGGCAGGTAGAAATGTAGAGGTACATCAAACTAACACAGGAAAAGAACTGTGAACCTTCATGTCACTTACGACTGTCTTTACAAGTGTAGTAAAAAAGAGGGAGAAGAAGGCCAAATTCTTCAGGGTCCAGGGAGGTGGACAGGTGAGCAGGTGAGCATTTCCCATATGACTGGAAGTCCTGTTCACCATTTAAAACTGAAAATTAAATATTGCAGTATTCTACAACTTAAGCATATTAGGACACGGATTAAAGTATATTTCCCTCTCAGAACAGTTTGTTCAGGTTTAGTATTTTTCAAATCTCTATATTAAAATGCTGATTGTCAGAACAAGCAAGAGATATTTTTCATGTGTGGTAGGTGGGGATTTTTATCCTCATTTTCATGCTCCCTTAGATATTAAAATAGCAAAATGTACTATTTTAAAAACAGGAAGTGATTTGACAGGTCTATTTTCTTCTTCTACTCAGAAGCAGAAGAAAATATGTAGGTCTACAGCATCAGCACAGGCATTGCAACATTTGCTGTCATGTCTTTGGAATTTGAATTTCTGTTTTCACCAAATTTTTTATTTTAGTAATAGACACAGAATTTGCATCTTTAGAAACAGTTGGAGATTTTTTAATATCCCTCACTGAACAGTCTCTTCCCTGGGGCATGCCTTTACCATTACGGGGCTGTGTGTGCAGTGTAACATGCCAAGGACTCAGGAATAAAGATTGATATCTATGGAGGAGCTATGCAAGGGCTTGTGCTCTCTGAGGGAGGTCTCAAGCCAAGTACATTTGCAGCCTGTCAATGCTTGTTGTCAGAGATGCCCAGGAACACTGAGGTCTCAGAAACACAATTTTTTGAGTGATTACTGGTGCTACTTTTGTAACTATCCAGAAGAATATTTTTCTGCTGCTTTTTCAAATGCAAGTCTTTCTTGCATTCCTGAAAAAAAGCAAACAAATTAACCCATTGGGACCTGAGAACAAGGCAAACCAGATGCTATTTGCTATGAGATTATGTGTTTAATTCCCACATGAGTATGTTTTATCACATTGTAATGGTAACAAACTAAAAGGCAAGAAGGGGCACTAGGGCTTCGTATTTTGCTTGGCTTTTGTGCTCCTTACTTATATTGAGCATGACCAATATGTTTATGCTTAGGGGCTGCCTAGGATAAAATATTACCATTGCTCCTAACAGAAGACTTACTCTTCTGAGGTTTCACTTTCTACTGGTGTAATGCATTTACCATGAGAATAAAAAATTATGAATACCAGGAAACTGGGAACACAAATTTTGTTAGACTTCATTTTAGTTCCGATTTCTCCTTCTGCTGCATGATGTCATTTTAAAAATGATTGTGGAAGAAGAATGATGTCAAAGGAGGGCTAGTTTGTTCAGTGATTGTTAAAATAAAGATGAGGAATGCAGAATGTACCAGTGTTCTTTGCCAGGCTCAGCCACCAAAGTTTAGCTTCAAGGATGTGCATGCTGTTGCTAAGGTAAACTGGTTATGTGGGTCCCTTACATAATGTCATTAATATCTTGGTTTGAAACATGTCGTTGTCATCTTGCAGTGTATGTCTCTTACAGCTGAAGCCCTTACTTAAAGCACTGTCTTGAAACAGATGAAACAAAAGGTTGGTTTAGAGGTACTAATGGAAAAGCTAAAATAAAAGAAAGCAGGTTGCAATGTGACTGCAGATAACTGATACTGCCTTGGCTTCTTCTATTCAGAAAAGGCAAAATGAGGCTGAATTGGTAATTTAAGACAGTTTTTATTGATAAATCAGAGAATGTATCCATTTGGCATAGGATGCGTGGGAGGAGGGGATCAGTAAAAGGAAGTGGAGGGGAGGTTTCTGCAGTACTGATATGACAGATTACATGAAACTGATTTTATCTTGTGCCTTTCTAAACATGTAGTGGTTTATGCATTTTAGATGTGTTCAAAACTATGCAATGTGCAATTGAAGACTTGCATGCAATCTTCTTAAGATTTTGTCTTCCGAGGAACTGAATCTCTCAGGGAATGTTTTATTATTCTAAGATCTCACATGATGCCTTGTACTCCTCACTCACACTACATCTTCTGTATTGGCATCAGGAGCCTTGGGATGATCATTATGAAAAAATAGACATAATGAATTGCAAAAAGTGAGACAAAATATCATCTAGAAGAGAAAACAACTGTTTGGCAAAATATCTTCCAGGCTGTCAAGATAACGAAGCATTTTAAGATATTATACTGTTGATTCAAGAAAATGTCTCAAGTTCACTTCACAATCAAAGCATAGATAAGGCTGTCAAGCTATGAAAAGCAATAATATGTGTTTAAAAAAAGCCCCAACAAACTCCCAAGAAAACAAAATAAAACAAACAAAAATCCTCTGAACTAAACACGCCACACTTAGAATAATTTTAGTGATCAAAGCTGAGATTGCACCAGATTAAGGAATATGAAAAGGTCCTGTTATTCTGGTACTGAAAAGAGCCACTGCCTCACAGCACTCTCTCCTTTACCCCACTAGTGTCGGGACCATTCCAAAAATTCTGCTGTGTGTGCTAACAGCCTGTATTGCCTATACACAGGTACTTGCCATAATTTGATTGATTGTTCTGAAAAGTGAGTATAGGACAATTCTTACATTTCCTTAGGCTCCCTGCCAAGTGCACCATTGCCTTTCTAAGAGAAGATTGCTAGAATATTTGAATTTGAATAACAGACTCAGTCTCAGTAACACTGCTGCATAAATGCAATTTGATATTTCAACAAAAATGTTCAACTATATGCACAGATACATTAAAAATATCATTTGTGATGAAAAAGTAACAATTATTTGTTGTCACTTAATAACTTGATATCTAGACAAAGGAATGGCAGAAAAAATCACTTACAAGGTAATAGGTAAAAATTTTCTGTGCCTAATTTTATTTGCATACAAAATGGATAATATCTATTGCTGAGAAAATAATTTAAAGCTTACCTTTTATTCATGTCTGAGCAGGATGGAAGACACTACTGTTAACTCTTGATGGAGCTGTAAAACTGTTTTAGTCCATGCAGCCCTTCTTTGGGAAGCTGAGTTTGATCCCTAGAATATTCTCTCCAGAGGAGAAGCACAACAAATTAATGTTTTATCCATCTTTGGAAGATTTCCAGGCTAAGTAAATCTAAAGGACATACACCTGGTAACTTACCACTTTACTTATGTTCAGACAGATGAGTGGGTGTGGGTTTAAATTTCTATCTCCTGAGGCAGCAGACACACTCTCAAGTCTTGTCCTTATCCACTGCTGTGTATTCCAGAGCAATAGGAACTTGGTCAGAGAGGTCCAGACATTTCTCAAACAACACTACAGGGTGTATATGTCCCTTGGTGGCACATTATCGTGCAGAGTTCTGTAATTTTTACCAGTTTATACTTCTGTATTTGTAGTAGTTAGTTCACATTTTTCCAGGTATCATAATAGGATACATTTAATACTTCTCTCTTTATAACCTACAATTTGTGAAGATTTGGAGAAGAGGACACTTTTCCAATTATGACCAGGGCAGTGTGAAATCCAACAAAGATGGGCCTGTATTACTTGCAAGTAAAAAATGTACCGTGAAGTGAGGCAACATCAGTATTTTTGATGCATTTTTGAGCATATGATTTGCAGAGACTTCTGCAAGTATACACTACCCATGCATTCATTGCCTTGATTGTTGAACAAAAACCATCTACAAACTAATTGACAGACTTTTTCGTCATTAAACTGTCATTATGGAATGCACACTTTCATGTGTCACTCAATGAAATCTATCTATACTTTCCTGAGATGGTAAAAATCACTGCTTTGCTTAAAGGCTTTTAGTTAAGACCTGTTACTTTGAATTTGAGGCTAATTCAGATAAAGATGCCGGAAAGTTCTCTGCATTGTTTTTATTTGCTTTGATTGTGATGGTAACCATCAGTAAACAAGAACGTAACATTGAGATCCACGAACCAAATATTGACCAAACAACGTCAGCAACTTACAGACATTTTGAATTCACTGTTATGAGAGACATAATCCAGGCATATTGTGTGGTAGAAGGACGGATACAATCCAATTTTGAGCAGCAATATTTTACAGACTTTGACTGACAGATTTTAAGGCCAAAAGAGACCATTAGTTCACCTAGTCACATATGTCCTGCATTTCACAGGACATTATATTTCTTCCAGTGACTTGGGACTAAGCACATTTTCTGAAAAGATGGCCAGTTTTGATTTGAGAGCAGCAGGTAATGAACAATCAACCATTCCCTTTGGGAGTTTGTTCCAGCTGTTATTTACCTACATTGTTGAATTTTTTATCTTATTTCCATTTGGAATTTTGCTGCCTTCCATTTCTAACCACTGGTTTCCGTCTTTCCCTGCTAGATTAAAGACTTCTGTAGTACATTGTGAGGGAGCTTATAGACTGCAATCAAGCTACCTGCCACCTGGATTTTTAAAATTTTTTTTGCTAAGATAAACAGACTGATAGTTTTAAGTCCTCGCTCACCTGAATTTTCTGTAGCTTGGAATAATTTTGCAGCTTTTTTTCTATATCATCTTCAATTTTTTTCAGTGACATTTTAAAAATGAACTGTGTGCAGTATGGAGAGCAGGAGGCAGTTTGCCAATATCAATCTCACCAGTGCTATTTAGAGGCAGAAAATCACCACTGTTTTTCATTACTCCTCCTCCTTGCTTGTTCCTTCTAGGTTTCATTAAACCAGGTAGTGTCTATATTTTACCAGGATTTTTTTTTTTCCTGTAATGACCCAGAGTTTCTTTTTCAGATTTTTACTATGAGGAAATGCTTTTTCATTGTGCAACATGTACTGAATTTTGGCTTTGGGTGATGTAGAAGGAAATAATTTTTGTTCCTCTGTAAAATTATTTTTTTCCATTCCTGATCTGTTCCCCTTTGCCTTCCCCTTGTCTGTGAGGTTTATGTAAACTTCATGGGCTTCTGTGCTAATACACACTACTGAATCACACTTAGAAACATGGGGGTTTACACTATTCAATCCTAGAAACAACCCCTATTTAATAAGAAATCTTTATTGCTTGTTGTTTTTGCAACTAATCAATTATCTAATTATCTGTCCTTTTAATATATGCTCTGTTATACTGTTTATCATTTATTTTCTAATTAAAGGATAAGAAATGCTAAGTCAAAAGCCTCATAAAAATTTTATCTGTGCACTAAATTTACCAAGCAAAGTTCTAATCTCACCAAAGATTGAATCTGATTTGATTTACAAGAGTGCTTTTTTTTCTATTTAGATGGTATTAGATAACCTGGATTATATTAATTTAATTTTATTTTTATTTCACGCTAGCTTTTCTACATCTCTTCCTTGTATGACATAAATATCCACAATTTCCCATTGGAGAAATTTTTTATTTCTGAGCCCTTTAGAATGTCTTTGATTTGCTAATTAATATAATAGCATTAAGAAAAGTACAGAAAATCTTTCAGCCAACTTATTAAAAATGTGTGGATAAAGTTATACAGGCCTGTTGATGTAATCTAATAGATTTCTAGATCTAATAGACCTTTACCATTTGTCCCAGATACCAATAGATTTCATTGGATCCCTGTAAAATGCTGTCAGTAAAGCATTGTGTTTCTTTCCAAACCCTGAGCAAAAGTATTTGTTTTATTTTTTTCTGTATCATAATTTACAATTTACTATATCCTTTGTTGAAGTATTCATGGCATTTCTTGTGTACCTTAAAAGCTCATTGTTTTTTTCCTGAAGTTATTTCAGCCACAGCTTTCCCCCCACATCTTATCTTCTCATGTAAGTATATTTCCCATTTACTTTTCTCTTCTTTTTTTCCACATTTTTCCTCTTTCAGTTCTTATCATTGCTTTTATGAGTTCAGTTTTTCCCATTCACTGTAGCACAGTGTTAATTCAGTAACAGAAGAAATTGGGGCTCTAGAGGTCTAATGAGTTTTGCTCATTACACAGCTGAATTCAGCAACATGTCTGATGGATCTGTGTGCTGATGCAGGATACAGGTATGCAATGCAGGGGTGCAAAAACTTGCATGAAGTTTGCACAGACAATGCTCCTTCTGACTCACATTTATTGACAGGAAGTACAATTTTTTTAAGAAAATTAAAATGGAAACAAGCCTCCAAAAATGTGTTCCTGGGGCTGATAGTGACACAAAAATAAGCAGAAATAAGCAGAAATAAGGTTTAGAACCTGTTCAGTCCAGAAAGACACGTCAGCAGAGCTGTGGGACACTGGAGTGTACTGTGTGTGTCACACCCTACAGCTAAAAGACAGGAAACAAAACTTGACTCTTCATTCATGATTTTTCCATGCTTTTCTCAGGTGCTATTGTCAACATGGCAATAGTAAACTTTAAGAACCTAGATGTCTGCTCCAGGACACAGATTTCCATTAGATCTTGGAAAGCGTCCTTCACTGAATTTGAGCTTTTATGGCCCCGTCCAGCTGAACCCGTTTTTCTACTCCTTCTGCTTCTTCCCTACACTCTTTTTCCTGTCCTTTCCAGCTTCTCATCCAGTTGGAGACTTAGACAAATTTCTTTCTCTGACAGTCAAACTGTTTAATGCACTGGTTTTCCTGTTTTCCGTGCCTGATAGCTTGCTACTTTGATCTCAGACTTCTGCCTTCAACAAGCTCCCAGAATGTTACTGTTCCCAAATGGTATTGTTCTTAATACTTATCTCCTCACTCTGAAGTCAATCTCTGGTTTCCTACTCTGTCTTTCTCTGCAGAAACTTCTCATTATCTCTGATTTAAATAGTAGTTGAGTGGTTTTTTGCACGCTGGCAGGGGAGCAGAAGGAACTGGAGTCTATGAGGATCCCAACAGACTATGGCAGAGGAGATTTTGTGCCTAGATGGGGAAAGTTCTGCTTGGAACGTGTGTTTATTGACAGTCTTTGAAAAGCCATCATCAGTCTCCATACTCTTAAACTAATTTCATTTTTCCCCTCTGTCAGAGAAAGGGAAGGTGGAAAGTGAAAAGAGTAAAATTAAGGCAAAGGACTGGTCCAGCTGTATTTGAGATCTTCCCTACCAACATTCTTGTTGAAAGTATTCTAAGACATTGAAATATTAATGGAGAGGATGAGATATTCCCATAAAATCTTTGAATAAATGGCCTAAACCAGCCAAAGCTTACCTCTCTGTGTATGGAAATAGACTTGCCATGAGAGCATCCATTTTGTTTTGAATTTGCAAACCACAGCAGCAGATATGAAATTGTTTCTTTAAATCATTGCCATATAATTTAACTAGAAAGTTCTGATTTTATTTAGAACTGATGAATACTATAAAAATTGACCTTAGAGGACAAATGCCTATTATCTTATTTATACCAGTGTTCTGCTAGTAGCTTGTAAGTCACTTACTGCATAGCAGTCTGACATGTGTGTTTTAGTGATAAAAAAATTAAAAGACAACCTAATCTGTAAGGCTGCTGTTTTTTGGTTTGTTTTTTTTTTTTAACTAAAAGTAACAAATTTAAAAATACCTATTTTGGAACTAAGAATGAGCATCACAATGTAATTTATTATATATTCATCATCTGTGGAGATAGACTGTAATTGTGCTTCCCTTAGGAAGATTCTTCTTAAAAAAAATTCTAAGTTGAGGATTACAAGACTAGATTTCTAAAGCATTTAGCAATTCATAATAGGACTGACAGAAATGCATAAACATGATAGCTGCCTATTTCATAGCTTATGCTTCAGTTCTACCATTATACCTCAATACTTTTAAGACTGTGATACATCTTTAGGCGTTTAAATATTTCTGAATACCTGGATCACAAACACTTAAAAGCAACAAGCTGAAATGTCAGATTTTGTATGAATATGCTTTCAGAGCTTTAGAAAATTTCAGACTTTTAGAAATTTTCAGATTTTTAAAAATTGAGCCATTAATGAAAGTACAAATAACTTACAAGCCATTGAAAGAGACCACCAAGTAAAATTAGGAGGTCTATAAACTGTGATAAAATATATAACATAATAATGTCTTTTTTAATTAACAATTGTTCTTGGCTGAGACTTTAGGTATCAATTTATGAAAAGCATTGACTTCATTTTATGAAATTATAGAAGTGTTTGTAATTCACACTGGGATATTTAGTGATAATAATGGAGATGTAAAGTAGGAAGTGAGTTCACCTGCATACACCACACATGCAGGTGGAGTTTTGTGAACACACACACACACACACACACACAGACACAAGAATTGAGTGTGTCACGCAAGATAGAAGACGAATTTTAGTGTCCTAATAAGAAGGAAGTGAGGAATTTAAAGAAAATTCCGACAGATTTCAGGGGGAAAGTTTCTTTTTTTCCCCCTTTCTGTCTCAAATCCAATTGTCACCTTTCCCCAAATTCTTTCTTAGTTCCCTTCTATCCTACAGGTGCCCTCTTTCTTCCACAGTGCTTTTCCACTGTCTATTCTAGAGTGACTTGGTAATATGAAAATTGGTAAGACTGGAAGGAATAAAAAAAGTGAAAATAAAAGAGTTCCTCACATTTTTGTCAAGCCTAAGAGTAGCCAGCACATACTGCAGCCCTGTTAATAGGTGAAAGAAATGGTGTATTTGGAGATGGCAGAGGGACTCCCGCCTCCCATCAAGGAAGGGGATTGCAGGGCTGTTTCCAGGGATGCAGCTGAACACCTCTGTGCTGAAAGGTCTCTGCACTTAAATTGCAGTTCCATTTACCTGCATTTACAATCTTTCCCATTGAAGTTTTCAATTTTCAAACATTTTAAATATCATGGAATCTTCTGTAATTTTTACTAGTCTTCTCTGTGACACCAACATTCAATTCCATGTTCTGCAGTGCTTGCAATTTGCACAAACTAAGATGTGAACTAGATTTCACTAGGTATAAAAAGTGTCCACTGCTCAGAAAAATGAAGACAGCTTGTACTTTTGTCACACTGATAGATTGTGAGAGATATCAGAACAGTAATGGATAATGCTTTGCAGGTTTTTCTTACCCTTTAAGAAACTGATCTGTTTATTCATCCAGAGTTGCAACATTTTCTATTAGTTATGCTTTGCTTTGTCAAGTCCTATTGTTTCAGTTAAAAAAACCTCACAAGCAAAGAATCCTAAACCAACTAAACAAAAACAAATCAAACCAAACCAAACAAAAAAAGAAAAAAAAAAAAAAAACCTACAAGTTGCCACATAATAAACTAAAGCCAAATAAAGGTTTAAAAAAACCCCATAGATTATTATTCTTGCCACACTAGAAAGTAGAAAAAACCACAAATATTTCTTTATGCTTCTGTTAAAAAGGCTTGTTTATGCTGTTTAGGTACAAATTACTGTGTTTTGGAAAGCTGATATCATGTAACCTTTTCCTAGGTACTTTCTGTATAATAAACTTGCCAAACATCGTGATGTAGAATAATGCTTAATTTCTTTGTATTATACTGTAAGTACTACAGTTTGTCCATACAGATGCCCAATTTTTATGAAAATTCTCATTAAAAGGTCTATTGAAATAAATATTGGGAATACATAATTGCATTCTTGTTGTTCCAACTGAGTTTCTTTTAATATCAAGAATATTGTGCAACGGAGGAAAAAATGCATATTGTTGCAATTAATCATAGCTATGACAGCATTTCAATGAACAAAAAGGGTACAATGGACTCAAAAAAGAAAAAGGGAAACAAAAGAAAAGACAGCCTACCTATAAATATTTTTGCATTTGTGGACCTGAAGTGAATAAAATAAACAAAATAAAGGAAAAAACTAATTTTAGATATTCTTCTGAAGTTAGTATCGGAATGAGACAGTATCTACAACATTTTATTTTCTTTCTTTCCACACAGCAAGTTGAATTTCAGATCAGAGGCTAGTGCTATCTTAAAGATGCAGGATATCCTTCTGACTTAAAATAAAAGCCACACAGATGGGTGGGCAGAGCAGTCCTCGACATTGCTTCTTTTAAGGCACTAACTGAGGAAAGTGACTGAGGAAAGTGTCTTGTCTGACAGTATCTCAGGTTAGAAAAAGCCATGTCAGGAACCTCAGGCAGACAATTCTAACCACAATTTTTTCTATTAATTTGTCTGACATCTGTCTAAGGAAAATATGATTGCTTCAGTGTTTATAATCCTATATATAAGTATGCAACAGAACATAGACTTTTTCAGATGTTTTTTTTTCTAGAAATTACAAATAAAAACTTTTAAGACTGCAATTGAAATGAGGTAGAGAAATAGGCTTAGCTTTGTTACCTGTGAATCTAAATTTGAGTGAGACATTATCAGTCATTGTCTTTTCAACCTCCTGGAGCATTAGAGGGTGAACTACTCCCGTGAGGAAAATGCAGACAGGAAACTTATTTCACAGCTCCTCATTAGGGCAAGAACCTCAAGGCAATTCTGACATTGCTGCTGTCCCCTGGCATTCACGAGGCAGTAGGTTATGGCAAATTAATCCGTCTACTGTTGACACTTATTGTTCTACTACCAGCCTGTTCCCATCTTGAGAAGTTCCCTCTGCAGTGCTCAGGAAAATGTATATACTTTCTTCTGTTAAAGGCTCATGCTCAGGATGTCTTTGGCTTAAATAGCACCAAGTTTGTTGTGAGAACTACTTATGTTATCTTATGAATCCTCAGTATTCTGTCTAGATCTCCCTGTGGATGGTATTTGCAAATTTTATTGTTACAGCTGTGTGCTTCTCTGATTAAATAAACAAGTTCACCTATCATTTTAATTGCAAGCTCATCCAGTAGGCTGTTATTTATTCGGAATGGAGAAACCACACAGGTTTGATAAGGCCGAAGCACAAGCTGAGGGCAGTCTAATGTAAGCAGTGGAGGACGAAGCTGGGAGGGAAAGGAACCATTTTCCTGTAATTACTGATAACACTCTTTTTTACCCTAGGGCATCGGTCTGTGAAATACTAAGTAGAAGTTGATTGGCTATTCCTATGTCTTTTTAAACCTCACTTGTGTCTAGTAAAATTCAAATTTGTAACATTTTAGCCAGACTCTAGTAATGTCAACATGACTGTTGACGCTTTTAAAAGGCTTGAGAAGAGCTGGTTATTTTCTCAGCTGATTGAATTTTGTCACATCACATGTCAATCTCTTGAAAATGTTTTTTGGTCTGTTAAATCATAATACATACTACAGTGACTGAACTATAGTACATCCCATTAAGACAGCTGCGAGCCTACAGCTATGTTTTAAAGGGCATCCCATATCCCCTGTGTTATCACAGTTAATTACAGGAAGACTCACCAGTTCGAATTCTGTCTTTCATGTGAACCTATTTGAAATTCTGATTTGGATGAGGACCCTTTGAGGAATAAAATCTATAAAGTCAGAGCCAAGACTTTCACTGCATATAAAATTAGTCCCTTCATTGGCCATGAAGTTTATCTGAGTTAGAAAGAAATTACAAACACAACACAAAAAAAAAACAAAAAAAAACAAACAAACCAAAAAAAAAAAAAAAAAAAAAAAAAAAAAAAAAACCAAAAAACTTTGTGGCAATTTAACAATATAGTTTTATATCTTAGGGTAAATTTTGTAGTCTTTTCTAGGGAAGATCCCTATTTTATTGAGTAAGTTATTAGGGAAATTATTACTCTTTCAGCTATTACTGCAAACATTTCAGTAACATGTTTCAGTTATATTTAAGCATATGACTAACTAAAAAATAATGAAAATATATTTATGCATTGTCTTTTGCAGAAAATAGCAGTGAGGCAGGCTGAACCAAGAGCTGCTCTGCTCTTCATAGACCACCACCAAGCTTAACAGCTTTTTAGGGAAAACAACTACCTGTGTGTCCACCCAGTCAGCGTGGGGAGCAAGAAGAATCCTGATGCATTTTGACTGGCTGTGTTTTATCTGAAATCACAATAAAACTGAGCTCCCAGCTGTTATGAATAAAAAGTTATCTATTTTTGTTTAAGGTTACAGAGCTAAAACTGGTTGGACTGGTTGCTGTTAAATTAGCTTAATTGTTAAGTTCTTCTTTAATTGCCCGTCAATGGTTGGTGATTTAGCCATTGTCCTCCCTATGCTTGCCCGGGAGCTACACCTGGACATAGCAGCCCAGGAGAACAGGAGTGGCCTGAGACCTCATATGCAGATGAGAAATGCACTGCTCCAAAATCTTCCCGTTTTCCAAGAAAACCCCTAAAAACAACGAGCCAATACAGAATTAGGGGACCCTAGGTGATGTCTAAGGATGGGCGCGAAGTCCAGTACCTGCTTGGATCCTTTTTGCTTCTCACCCTGACCTCAAAGGATGTTCACTAAGGAGGGGACCCGAAGTAGTGGACCAAAAATCAGGAATCTGCCAATCTCCCGTGAGGACGCAGTCCCCAGCTCTGCCTGCAGACCAGCGGACAGAGCTGCATCACCCTCCTCCTCCGTGCCACTCTTGGGAGCTGCGGCGGCGTGGGCGCGACCCGTCGATTTCTCCCCACCTGAGCTGAATCTCTTTAATAAAGGCATTAAAAAGGAGAAAGATCTCCTGCCCATTTATTTTACCAGCATTGTGCAGTATGGGAACAGCTCCCACAGTCCCTTTACTCCATCACCAAACTGCTACATTCCCTGTGCTCAATATCATGCTCTTGATCATCTGTGACCTTCATAAATAATACATAAATTGTTAAGTTTACCTAATAATAATAAATCTCAGTGACTATTTATTGATCATTTGATCCTTACCTAAGATGTATCTCCTGTTACCCATGAATGCCCTATCAGATGTGACTTCAGGTATAAAACATCTATCAGAGACAATAGCAGCATCAGTATTTCTCCCTAAAATACTTTGCTATCTGCATCAGAGAAAAACATGCAGAACGCTTTGGCGTCTTCAGTGCCTTAAAGTAGTTAATTAAACCCTATTCAAAGCCAGACATATGATATCTGTTGCGATGTGATGCCATAGTTTGCCTCGGTTTCCCCTGGTCTCTCCCTGAAATTTCCTTCCCCAGGGGGCTTGTCAATCACCCTTCCTTTTCCTGGAGGCTTCGTTGGAGTTGTTGCAAGATTCAGAGGCCGTGCCACCAAAATAAAAACTCTGGATTAAAAACTCTCCATCAGGACCCACTCCTTTCTTCACCTCGCCTTAAAGGAACCACCAGCTCAGGAAGGCCTGAGGAGTGACCCCCTCAAAGCAAGCTCCAGCCCGCAAGCCCTGGAGCTCGAGGCATGCCCGGACTTGTCCCCACGTGCTCAGCTGCAGGCACAGGTACTGAATAGCGTCTCTGGGCAGAAAACACCACAGGTGCCGCTATTTGGTCAGCAGCTGGGTCCAGACAGACCAAGGCAGTCCCGTCTGTAATATTGGTACTCTCCTATAGATATTCCTTTGGTGTGAACACCATCAGTAAGAAGGAGACATGCAGCTGTCCTAGGAACCAAGTACTCCAGTATGCAGGACATAGCTGCATTTGTCTGGCAGTGCAGCTTTAATGCATTCCAGCAGCTTCTAGCTGAGAGCAAAGCAGACAACACAAGCCCATCGCAGTAGAGCTCCCACATGTCTTAAAATACACAGTAGCTGAATGTCAAGTATTACCACTTTGTGACCAAACATGCACAGAATAATTTGAAGATTAATCTGAAGAACAGGTAAGTACATACAAGTCAGTGTAAGAAAAAACCATAAATGGTATAAACTACAAATACATCAATGCAAACTATCAGTCCTCATGATTTGACAAAACCAAAAAATAATGGTTATGCAGCTGTTATTTGCTGTTTTAATCTGATCTGGGATAGTAAAAGTATAAAAAATTGAGCAACATTTATCAGAAAAAATAATTCATTCATTTGAGTCTAGTTCTTAATTGTATTAATAGTCACTGTATGCTTTTAGTGCTCTAAGAAATGCACCATATCTAAGTTCTGTGTAATTCTTAATTTAATTAATAATTAATTTGACTGTGCTCAGAGGAGGGTGGGGAAGGGGAAGAAGACTGAAAAGATGTTTGCATGAATGATCTCATTTTTGCACCAGGACATTGCTTGAAATAGTCATCATGCCCATGACAAGTAGATTATATTGATTTTTGGAAATCCTTTCTTTGCTAAAAGTGTTGTGACACTTTTGAAGATTCATCAACATAGGCAAAATTTATCTGTAGTTTGTCAGTGACATACAAGCAACATTTTAAATTTAAGGCTTAACTTTGTGATATGTGTGTTACCCTGTGAATTAATTTCTGTTAATTGACCCTGATGTACCCAGAAAAAGTTACAAGATCAATAATATTTCGGTACTTATCTGCCTACAACAATCTGTGTTGAATTTGAGAAGATAGTATTTTCCAAGACATTTTTTTTAACTGGGAAGAAAACTGTCAAAGAAGATAAACTATCTTTAAATCAGAAAATAGTTTCTTTCCTGCTGTCTTATCAAACAACACCATACAGTCTAGAAAAGTGTGCTTTCTGAATTGCTAATAGGAAAATTTTTATGTCTTGGATTAATAGTTATGACACTTGGTTTAAGTAAGCATATTTTAATAACTTTGCCTCCTAGAAATACAGAAAAGCATGTGGGAGTGAAATATTTAGTATTATTTTTGCCAGATGGGTGGGAAAATATTGGAAAAATGTACAGAAATTCATGTGTTACCCTAAAAAATTAAGCAGGAAAGTGTAAACAGAAAATAAAATTTAGAAGAGACATTAGTGTCATCAGAAGCTTAAATCCAGAATTTGAAGCTCAGCTATCAATATCAGTGAGACATCTTAAAGTTTAATCAAAAATTTTGCAGAAAGTTAATCAGTATTTCATTAATGTTGAATTAAAGATTATATTGTTATTGGCAGTTAACTGGGACAGGGCAATGTGGACTGCATGGCTCAGCATGTGACCCTGGTAACTAAAAATGCTGCAGGATCATCTTCAAAGAGCTGGAATGCTGAATGGATGCATGGCACTCAAGGGCTACTGAAGAGTAAAAAGTAGAGGTCGTTGTCTGATCACAAAATCAGGCTGTAAAACACTGCTCACACCAAGATACATTGGAATAAGTCCTGGCATGTCCTCAGCATTGTCCAGGAACTCTCTGATCTGTTGACAGCTGGTAAACATCCAAACAGGGCTGTGTCCTAAAGGGTTACCAGCATGACTAAACATGGCCCAGCACTTGGGGCCCCTGGCCTCTCAGGTGTGGAGAGTCCACTCTGATGAGTTCCCGAGTATTATGTTGAAGAAAAAATTATTTAGCCATCTACCACTACTATATTTCCTATATTCCTATATTATAGTTCCTACACTTCTAAAAGGATTTAAAAAATGGTTTAGGAACAATATTGAATGTTTTTGTTTATTCAGAAATAGAAAAATAAATTATTGCTGCAGTTAACTCTCTACATATTCTATTTTATCTGAGTTACAAACCAAGGCAAGGATATGACACTGAATTCGTAAAAAAGTGCAAAGCAGTTCAAAGGTCCTGAAGAAATCATGTTTAAGCAATATAATGCTACTTGATCAAATTATAAAGAAGGTAAATTCTCCCATACATATTTTGTAATTCAGCTATGGCACAAAATAAATTATTATATTTTCCTGTGTTTATTCATGTGTTGATATATAATACATAATGCATACATAATGGATTTTTTAAGAGTTGTCTGAATATTTATCTAGTATATAGGTATGATAGCTAATTCAGAAAGTTAATGAACTCTTTTTATTGACTAAAATAAAAGATTCTTTATTTTTATTCCAGTTACAACTGATCAAAGAATGATCTCTTGCTTAACATAAGAAAACTCATACCCTGCAAACCTGCATTGTTTAGTACTCTCCATCTTTCAATGTATTATTTAACTTTCAACAACACACATGAAGACATAATCCAACACAACACTAGCCAAGCAAACATCCTTTTCTGTCTAAAACTCCAGATAAATTATACTCATTATTTGTGGTATTCATTTTAAGAATAATGAACTGTGAAAGTTAGCTTCAGGTAATGAACTGGGTTTATTGCTATAAGCTTATAACAAAGCAAAATGAAAGATAAAAGAATAATACTTCATCTTTCATTCAGGAATATATTCTGCATGTACTTCTGTCTTGCAGATTTTAAGTCAATTCAAACAAAAGTTAAAGAATATGCCTAAATATAAAAATACTTCCAAGGCAGTGCAGCTTGATAATCAGTGTCAATTACTGCTTTTGATAATGGAAAACAACAGCTAAGGTGAAAAAATTAATACAACTCTAGAATGTATGTTAAACAGACAAATAATGCTTAATACATGTGCTTAAATATCTGTAGTCATAACAATGAAATTATTTTTGACATAAAACTTTGCTTACAGTACAAACTAATTTATATAGTTGCCCAAAACATACATACACACATGTTCATTTTTCAAAACTATGATTTCTTTTAGTAAGTAAATTTGTAAGTGATTTAAAAATACAGGGACATGTGTTACAAGAAAATTTGAATTCTAGTCAGTAAATAACTCACAGACTTGAAGTTCCATCATTGATTTTCAGGCCTATAGAGTACAAAACCCATAAATACAAGTATTTATATCCCTGCAGGAAAAATAACCTAATTACATCACAGACTACTGTTATTAGTTTAGCAACAAAAACCAAACAGTTGCTGAAAGTAACATTGCTTGTTTTTTCAGAATGTTATTTTAAAGGCATGAATAACTCAGATACAGAAAAATGTGGTTTTCACTGAAGTTAATATTGACCAAATTACACTCAATTTGATATTTTTAGATAGATTTATAAAGTTTTCTTATTTTTAAAAGTTTATACTTGGGGTAGACTGAGGAGGGCCTCTGGGAACTTTGGAATTTTTCTTCCTGTTATTTGACTGATTTTCTCTCACTTACCAGCTGATCATATACCTTAATTTATTCACAGAAAAAAATCCCTACACTTTTGCTCAACACAATCATAAGCAGCATTGCAAATACTTCACACTTTAAAGGCAGATAATTTATTTCAGTGTTTCTGCTGAGACTGAAAACAATGGTGCAATGAAATACTCTAAAATCCCTAGTGATGAATGAAAAATCAAAAGCACATCAGACTCTTGTGCACATCCAGAAATCATTCATGTGTAGGAAAATAAACATTATTACTCCTTATTCTGGTATTGCTATATTATTATATTTTCTAAATGTAATTTGAGGGATTAAACAACTGAATACAAGCATGTTGATTTTAATGTCAGGTTTACCGTCTGCAGAATATAAAATACAGAAAATTATCTTTTTATGAACAATCTCTATATTGTGCAGTAAAGCTTTTTCATAGTTTCTTGACATTTATCATAAAATAAATAAATCAGTGAGCAGTGGAAAGCCTCAACATTAAAACCTCTCATAGTTCACTGGATTCAATTATTTTGTCCCACTACCTATAAGGACTTCTTTTTTTCCACTCTTTTTGCCCACAGGATCAGGATTTCAGGAGTTAAGTCACATTTATATATGTATACATATATGAATATGTACAAATCTATATATGTTGTCTTTAAGACTCCAAATAAAATAAAGATGGGGACCCATTCTTGCTATCCTTCTTTGCCTTCTATTGGCTTTTTTACCATGTTGTGATTGACCTGACATTTTGCATTGAAAATGTATATTAAAATCTGCGAGACCAGTATCAGATTAGTGCATATCAAAAGGACTTACACAGCAGGTGAGACTATTAGGGAAAAATATTTTATTAAAAAACCCCAATATAACCAGAAGAAAGTAGAGGCTTTTAGCCATACAAGCCCTTTCCAAGTCTGAAACAGAAACATTCCAATCATTTTTGCCACAGTGGCTGCTGCTACTGTTACACAAAAGACTACTACTGCTTCTTGCAAGGTGTTGAACTGCACTATATATAGTGTTTTAAAATATTGTTTCTGAGATCATGCTTATATTGCAAAGTAGAGCTTGTATTTCTTTGGGTTTGCTAATAAGAAAAGTCAATTTTCACTGAATAATCAGCTCTGTTTCATTAAGCAGGCCCTTGGTTGTTATGCATTAACAATTTTTTTTTACCAGGAGTGTGAAGACAGAACATTAGTCATTTTATACACAGACAGTATAGCTATCAAATCAAAGCTATTGGATATTTATATTATGATAGCTTTTATGTGCTCAAGTCAGAATTGTTGTCACGCTGAGCCAGCTAGCAGTCAAACAGAGCACCCTGCTCTCCAAAGATTAGAAATGTAACAGTAAGTAGATATTCTGAAACAACATTGGGTCTTACAGGGTTCAGGTTTCAATAATTATATGGGAATGGCTTCCTTCCTGCGCCAGCACCTTCCTTGCTTCTAGTAGCCTGGAGAAAACCCAAAGCCTGCTGAAGCAAAAATACTGTTTGGCTGATTACTTGGTTTTATTCTGTTCTGCTTATTGAACTGTTTGGGTTGAAAGTGAATAATTCTGGATACAGCTTTTCGGAAGACTCGAGTATGTCACTTTACCACAAATTAAACATCCGTTAGTACCAGAAGAACTGATTTGCTCTGCCTTTGGAACGGACTGGAATAGCCCTAACAGTGTTTTACAAAAGATTGAAAGCCATCAGACTGTAGGAGGAGACCTGAAAGATGATGGTCAATGGAGACAGGATCCCAGTCACAGAGGTAAAAGAATCCGTCCCAGTCTCCCTTGTCTTCCCAGGAACCCTTAGAAAATAGGTAAGAAGGCCTGGAACTTGACAGATGGCAGTGGAAGAATAAGGTTATCTGAGGGGTCTCCCAGATTAGCACAGGCAACTGGATGGATCATTACTATAGGTAACAGGAAAAGAAGGCTGTAGTGGGTAATTCCCTTCTGAGGGGAACTTAAGACCCTCTGTGCTGAACAGACCCAGCCCACAGGGAAGTCTGCTACCTCCCTTGGGTAGCAGGGGATACCACCATAAGACCCTCTGGACTAATTCAGCCCATTGATTACTACCCACTGCTGGTTGTGCAGGTCACCAGTGATAACACTGATGAAAGAAATGTCAAGATAAAAATAACCCCAGGCCACAACAACACCTGCAGCATTATAGGCTGGGGCAGAGAGGCTGGAAAGCTGTCTGGTGGAAAAAGGACATGTGGTTGCTGGTCAACAGTGTCTGAACACAAGCCAGCAGTGCCCAGGGGGTCAAGAAGGCCAAGGGCATCCTGGCCTCTGTCAGCAATAGAGGAGCAGCAGGACCAAGGAAACGATTCTTTCCCTGTACTGAATGCCAGTGAGATGACACTTTGAATCCTGTGTCCAGTTCTGGGCCCTTAAACTCTGGAAGGACGGTGGTGCTGGAGAGAGTTCAGAGAAAGAAGTGAGCTGGGGAAGAGTCTGGAGTGCTAGTCTGTTGAGGCACAGCTGAGGGAGGAAAGGAGGGTCAAGGTGACCTTATTGTTCTCCACAACTACAGGGAAGATTGTAGGCAGGTGAGGGTTGATCTGTTCTCCCATGGATCTATAGAGAGGATGAGAGGACACCATCTCAAACTGTACCAAGTAAGGTTCAGATCAGGCATTAGGTGAAATTTCTTCCTGGAAAGGGTGATTAGGCATTGGGCTGCCCAGGGAGGTGGTGAAGTCACTGAGCCCAGAGGTGGTTAAGGGAAGACTGGATGTGGCACTCAATGCCCTGGTCTAGTTGACATGGTGGTATTCAATCATTGGTTAGACTTGATGACCGCAGAGGTCATTTCCAACCTCATGGATTTTGTGATTCTAATAAAGAATCATAAGTTAATGCTCTGAAGTGTTCAGAACAACATCACTTCTCATTAGCTTTATATACATCCTTAATCATTTTGACAATAAATTTAGAAGTACAATTCCAACACTTCAAAGTAGTTGACAGCAATAAACTAGCTGCCATGAAAGAGATCCACACACTGCTATTGCTATATTTGTCATGCATAACTGCCTGGGAAAAGATAAATGAAATTAATAAGTGCTCCTTCTGTTGAAAATTACAATTCTCTGTAGTCATGGGGTGTATCCTCTCTTCCTCCTTTAGACTAAAACTGCAGGTATGAAGTTAGTGGGAAATTGTGACAGAGTCATGCTGATCCACTTAGCAAAGTTTGGTAAATATGAAACAGCGGATTTTTTTCCTTTTGCGATTAGCCTGAGCACTACTGACACAGTGTTCAAAATGTGCAGCCGTTTTCTTTATTTACTGGGAGTTTCTGCTCTTGCAATGTTCCCAAACATTTGAAAAGATTAATACATTGGATATTTACTGCAAATGACTACCTGATCTGTAGGGACATCTCCATTTATTATGCTAGTTCCATCAAAACACAACCTCTCAGTCCACTGGGATCTACTCTACCAACAGTTAGCAGCTAACAGCTTGGTCTCTGCTATGCCTCTTCAGATCTTTTGGGTACTATTTTGTTGTAGGCAACATGGAATAGAAAAAAATTGTTTGAAAAAAACTAATCAGAGAAAAACCATTTCCAGTTTACTTTTGTAAAGTTGAAAATGCCAAGAAAAGTTGTATATTAACAAGTTTTTTTTTAAAAAGCAGATTTGGGTTTTTTAAAATGCAACAGTTTTTTATACTCCTAGGTGTTTCATTGATTTGCAGTTCTCTTCCAAACATTCACTCTGTGAAACAAACCACAAAGGTGTTAGAAACATTGTGAACAAGTAGAGAATCTAAAAGAATGGAAGACATTTCAATGAAGGCCATTACAGCCTGCCCACCTTCTCAAGAGGGAAACTGGCTAAATCTGTGATCTGTGTTTCTTGAAGTTTTATTTCCAATTTCTAAGGGGATTCAGAAGAGAAAAATTAGACATTCACCTTAGTGAACAACAACAACAACAACAATTTTTCTCTACTAGTATAATGACACCCAGATGTGAAAATCAGATTGGGATCCCTTGTAGTTGCTGAGCCTATGCATCACTAAAGCAAATGTTACAGTTGTGAAGCACTTAATTACTTAAAAGTAATTATAGTATTATACCTAAACTGCTAGTCAGGGATGACAAATCGACCAGTGATCATTTATGGGCACAGTTTGCAGCTAAAGTTTTCACTTATCTTAATTCCATTTTCATTAGTAACAGTAAGCAACAATTCAAAAAGTCATAGGCAAAAAAAAAAAAGCAACTGGCCCCAGTCAAATTGAGGGCCCATCCTGCAATTTATCCTATTTCAGAGAGTAGCCAGTCACTTATGAATGAGGAAGGGTATAAGCAACAAGTGTAAAAATGCTTACCCAGAGTATTATTCTGGTCTGCAGCAATTCAAGTCAGCGATTTCCTAATGTGATCCCAAGGTGTTAACAGACTGAATGGATTATTCTTTCATAAAATTGTTAGGGGTTTTTTTTGACACACATAAGCTTGTACCATCCAAATAATTCTGAAGCAAGAAATTCCACAGCAATGTTACCTGTCCTGCATAGTGAAAGGAACTGTTGTTACAAAGAGACTTGAAAAGAGAGTAGGGCCATGTGTTGGAAAGAGGTGTGAAGCAGGCAAAAAAGTGGGAAGACTGGCTATCACCAAAGGGGTATCATGAACAGACAAAGGTGATACAGAGACTCCAACATCAGAAGGTATGAAAAGACATTTTATTATTAGAAATCTACAGTTCTTATACAAACAATGGTGGACCTAAGACCTGAGTGGCCTTTAGGAATCTTCTCTCACACTATTGGTGAACTATGAATAGCACACTCTGGAGAACCACATCTATAAACAATGGTTACAGAAAGAGAGATAATAATTTTTTTAATTCTTTCCTCTAAGTTTCCCACAGCTCCTACACAGCTTCCCAGGATTTTCCTGGGAGAACCATACCTCTCTCTGTTCAGACAATATGTGATTCCACAACTGGCCACAGTCTTTAATGGCATAGAAGTTTCTGGGATAATCTGACAGTGAGGAGGTGATAACAAAACAAACACTTGTAGTGATGACTGCAAAGCTTTTTAGATGTCTGTTTTTCCACTGGGGTTAAACTCAAGCTTTTTGTGTTGCTTCTTTCTGTATGTGGCATTGCTGCAAAATGAGGAGGAAGCATAGAAAGTGTACTGCAATTCCAGTGATGGCCCCTGGTGTTGTCTTGTCTATAACACGCCCTTTGCTGGAGTAATTTGTTATTTCAGAGTTAGCTGGGCTGACTCGGTCACTCTGTAATCCTGCAATTCTCAGGCAGAAAGAATCAGTGGAGAAACTTGTGAGAGGGCAATTTCCCTCCAGCAAATATAAACTTCTACTTCAGTCATCCCTGCTGCTTTTGCTGTAGCTGAAAAAAATTCTTCTTGGCTGCAAGGGCAGGAGGGCAAGTGGAAATACCTCCTAGGGTCAGATTCCTTTCTGTTTGTATTTTCACCAAGGCAGAGAGTACATGTCTGTTTTATTACAGGTCTGTTTAAAGCATGCAGAATGTTTAAAATGGGTACACAATGATTCAATGCTACAAAAATTGAAGTCAGTCAGGTAAAATTGAAGTCAGTCAAGATAAAAAACTAGCAAAATGGGAATCTTTTCTGGCAGCTGTAGAAACAACCAGCACTCTCTCTTTGTTCTGCTTTACAGCATTATCCAGTATTGTCAGCACCATTATCATAGCTGGGATGTGACAACCTTTTGCTCCTAAAGGACTTAATTTGTGATTTAAAACATTCCTAATAAGCTTAATGCACATTCCAAGGGAATGGGAAACACCAGGCTTGCTGTATGGTGCCTCTCACACACTGCAGGAATTGAAAACTCTCAGCATGATTTATGACCAAGGTCAGTGAATGCAAGTAAACTCATTAAAGCATTTATGGGGGGCCTGGATAGATTAGATACCTTTATTGACCTCTGCACTATACTTTCATTTCTCTGCAGATAAATAAATAAAAAGACTTCATTGGAACCACATATTTTCAGAGGAAGTATGGTTATTAACACAATTATTACAAAGCTTCATATCTTAATTATTTTATTTTGTATTCTTTGTGTCTTGTTTAGAAAACACATATTTATTGCTTTTGAAAATGTATCTGCAGAATGTGTACACAGTCTTGTGTTTCATCAATGCAGTGAGACCTATGCTCTTGATACCTCAAAGTTCATTTCAAATATATCTATCAGACACACTTCTATTAATTTTTCTTTAATAAACCCATATGGTGGCAGGGGAAAAGGCTTTTGACTGAGGGTTGGTCATTGTTTTTTCTTTTTTTTAAATTTTGCCTTCTTTCTGTTAATTTTAGCTTCATTATTAAGATGAATTGTAATGATGTTTAAAACCCTAGAGGCAAACTGGTTTAATTTGATTTCTTCTGATAGATGAGAAAAAAAAAAGTTGGGAGTTGCAATCTTGTATTCCATACTCTTGGGCTTACATTTTTAATGTGTCTTTCAAACTAAAATTGATTTTTCTCTTTCTTTTAAAATAAAAACCCCTATATTTTATGAGAAAATTAATACCTTTGATTTTTTTTTTTTACATTTCTTGATAAACATCTAAGATGAAGAGAGGAGCAGTTGTTTTCCTAACTATTGACACAAATCTACAATATTTCGCACTTATTTTTTTATTTATTTGAAAAAGAAGATGGAATGCACAAACATCTGTGTAAAAACTTTCAGAGTTAATTATTACTTTAAGTCTTGCATTTCTAAGTTACTATCTGCTTTATGTAATGGAAACCATAATTTCTAGTGAAGTTAAATTCCACTGAAATAAATGGTAAAAGTTCAGTTGCAGAAGATAGGGAAAACCTCAAATCTAACTTTATATCAGTTAGAGCTGAAAATATTTTATGGGTATCTCAATCATAGAATCATAAAATATGTCGATTCATCTGAATCATTGAGTCCGGTTTCTGGCCCTGCACAGGACACCCCAAGTCACACCATGTGCCCGAGAGCATTGTCCAAACGCTTCTTGCACTCGGTCACTGGTGCTGTGACCACTGCCCTGGGGAGTCTGTTCCAGTGCCCAGCCACCCTCTGGGGCAAGAACCTTTACCTGATACCCAGCCTAAACCTCCCCTGACACACCTTCAGGCCATTGCCTTGGGTCCTGTCACTGCACACCCCAGAAAAGAGAGCAGGGTCTGCCCCTCCTCTTCCACTTCCAATGAGGAAGCTGCAGATTCCAATGGGGTCTCCCCTCAGTCTCCTCCAGGCTGAACAGACCAAGGGCCCTCAGCCACTCCTCACAAGGCTTCTCCTCAAGGCCCTTTACCATCTCTCTGTCCCTTCTTTGGACAGTCTCTGACAGCTTAATGCCATTTTCATTTTGAGGCACCCAAAACTGCCCCCATCAGTCCAGGTGAGCCCCCCCCTAGGCCAGAGCAGAGCAGGACAATCCCCTTCCTTGTCCAGCTGGTGATGCCACAATTGATGCCCCCAGGACATGGTTGGCTTTCCTGGCTTCCAAGGCACATTGCTGACTAAAACAGTATTGCTATCTATAATCTATTTTCTGAATATCTGTACAAATCTGCAAATACTTGAACTTCTGGCTTTGTGTGATAATTTCATATAGTGACTAGCATAGTTGTGTGTATTTTGCTGTAAAGAAGGATATAGGCTGAGAGAATTGGAATTGTTCAGTCTGGAACAGAGACATCTTTGTTCTGACCTAATTGTGGCTTTCCAGTACCTGAAGGGATTCTAAACAAAAGATGGAGAGAGACTATTTACAAGGGCATGCAGTGACAGGACAAGGGGAATGGTCTGAGAGAGCAGGTTTACATTAGATATTAGGAAAAAATTCTTCCCTCTGAGGGTGGTGAGGCACTGGCAGAGGTCGCCCAGAGAAGCTGTGGATGCCCCATCCCTGGAGGTGTTCAAGGCTAGGCTGGGTGGACCTTTAAGCAACCTGGGATAGAGGAAGGTGTCTCTGCCCAATGGCAAGGCCGTTGGAACTGGATAATCTTTAAAGTCCCTTCTAACCCAAACCATTCCATGATACCATGATACCAAATGCTTTTTTCATCTGTATTAAACTGGAATTTGTGAAGCTTGAGCATCTATTTCTCCCCCACTTCTGTTTAAAATCTCAGTTCTTCTCTTGCTAGTCTAATTATTAGCAAATGGTTAATAATAATTGTGGAATAAGTAGAAAAAGGGATTAAGGCACTTGAAGTCTGTAAGCTTGCTGGTCAAATGCACACTTTAATCCACAAAGAATGCTGGAGAAACCAAACTAAATGCTTGTTTAATATAATAAGTTAACTTGGGATAGCCCTGTGTGTGTTAGGAAAAGGCACTCTGGTACCTTTTTACAGACCACAGCTCTTCCCTCAGGAACAAAAATTACCAGAACTATTCTCTGAGTTGGGAGTGGGACAGAGAAACTGAGCAGTTTTCCCCGGTTGAGCCAAAACATTAAACCAGCAGCAGAATGCTTTTCAAATGGCAAAAGAAGTTAGAACTCTGAACTATTTTTCTACAGTTTCCAAGATACTATCTCTAGATATGCTATTATCTTGGCCTTGTTTATTTTAAATATTTACTATGAAAAAGAAATTTCCATGACTATTCAACAGTGACATTTTGTGTTTATTTCAGCTGCAATGCATGTTGCTAAACATAACTAACAGTCTTAATTCATAATGACCACATGCATTACAACAGTGTGCAGCAAAAGTCACAGATGTGTTCATAGACATCCGTTTGCATCAGGGGTTCCTAACCTCTGGAAGCACAGAATTTTAACTGGAAGCTTCAGCCCATTTCAAGCAGTTCCAAGTAATTTTGCAATAATGGGTCAATATCAAGGACTGGAATATATTGTTTGACTGCTTTTTCTGGGCCTGTTGAAAGCCTGACTTTATAGCAGACAGGGTATAAAAGCCTGAAAGTTTTCAAAAGGGTTTGCAGAGACAACCTGAATAAAAAATATTTATAAACGTGTGTCTCTGTGACAGCATCATTATCATGTTGTTCTCATTAATGCCACCTGTAAACCTGGCTTCATTTTTTTCCTCCTCTATAAACCCTGTTTTCAGTATGTCTTCCAAGTAGGCATTTAACAATAATTGTATACTAAAATGTTTTTGTATTTCCTTAAGGTTGTCTATAAATTATAAAAGGAAATCTGATAAAGGAAATCCAGATTTATACCTTGCCAATGTGATTTTATTTCCCTCGTCTGCTGAAAGATGTCTTTGGTGAACAAAGACACATATTTTGCCATCTACCTGAAGAACTGGTTCTTAACTTAACTGAAACATCAAAAATTCCTGTTTCTGAAAGTAGTTTCTGGTTTGGATACAATTTATCAAAACAATGATGTCACTATGAAAGCATTTTCATGAATTGGTAATTTGTTGCTTGAATAGTAAAAAGAATCTTGAATTCTTCATTTAGAATAATACTCATTTACTGTTGCACCATTCTTAGAGATAAAATTCTTCACATATCAGTCACAGCTACTGTGAGTGTAAGAGCTCCTGGCCAATAATCATCAGTTAATAGTTTTCAGATGTAATCTCTGTACTCTTTAGCTTACAGAAGCCTAAATAGTCACTGCTCACTTTGCATTTCCAGTCATCTAATTCACACTGGTTTTCCTTGGTAGAGGACAGAGAGCTGGTTTAGGTATTCAGATGAATACCTACAGTTCTAGAATCCAAGTACTTCCATGTTTGCCTAGCCTTTCACAAATAAAGCATAACATAATCAACAAATCAAATAATTTACTCCAAGACCTATTATTGCTCAGAGAAATCTTGACAGATTTATTTCTGATCCATGTGATGGAAGGTATATAAATAAGGAGATCTCTATGAATTTGTTTGAGAACAGAAAAATTAATGGCTCCTAATGCCAAATTTCTAACAGGAAGGCACCTCGGCTCCTAAACCTCACATGCAGGCTGTGCTTTGAACCTGTTTTACAATTCCCCTTCCCATGCTTCGATTCTGTGCAAATGCAATTAGGTTGTGGAGGCTAAAATGGAGCTTCAGTGAGGCTTGTCAAGCTCACCACCCTGGTTGCAGGCTCAAGACTGTTCCGTACCACCTCCTGGGCAGCTTGGACTGAGGCTGTTCGCTTCCTTAGATCACCTATTTAGTGCACACATGCAGAGAACATTGTCTGGAGGTACACTGGTCTCACATGACCACTCACATAACTTCTGTTTTGTCATCAGCATGACTAGCAAAGGGAAATTGACTTTTTCATCTCCAGTGTAATTTTGGAAGTTACCACAAATGAATGCAAAATCATAGCTGCCTGGAGGTTTAGATTTCAGCCAAGAAGATATCTCTAACTGTACGAATCCTGCTCCATGCTAGCATTACCTCTATCAAACAATGTATGATCAAGGATTTTCCAGTAGGATATGATCTGTGGAACACTGTACTGAGACTGTAAAGAAAAATTACTAAACTACATAAATGTGGTCAAGTATCACTGTGTTCAAACACTTTGTACAATTACATTACTGCATTTAAAACAAATAATACAGCCAAGAAAAAATCTGTGTGGGACAGGAGAGAAATCTGCTTCTGAGGCACATGAGATTTTGCTGCAAAGGAAACTAAACTGTTTTCAAGGCATAAAAACACCCCCGTTTCCAGGCTGCTTGTTTGCACTGGCGTGTTGAGAACAGAGTTAAACAAAAGAAACCAGTGTAGAGGTGCTGATCTCTCCTCCTGGGGATCCAGTGACAGGACATGAAGGAACAGTTCAAAGCTGAACTAAGGAAGGTTCAGAATTCATATTGGGAAGAATTTCTTTACCAATAAGAGAGTAAAGCACTGGAACAGGCTTCCTACAAAGGTGGTCAATGTCTGAGGCATTTGGACAATGCCCTTGATGACATACCTAAACTTTTGATGAGTCCTGAAACCTTTTGATGGCAATAGAAAATTGTTATGGGTCACTTTAAATTGAAATGTTTTAATCTATTCTAATCTTGTCTATTTCTTTCCATTCTGTTCTATCTATATGCAAAAATAGGGGTTTTTTCCCCATTGAGAATATGATTTTTGCCCAGTTACAGATATCCCGTATAATAAAGAACTGTTGGTGTTTTTAATTTTTTAAATAATTTACCAACAGTGACCTTCACAAGTACTGCAACTCTTACTAGCATATTTATCACGTATGCCTGCAGACTTCAGAGTGTCTCCACATTATAAATCTCTTGCTTTACTTTTTTTCTAGCTAACAGACACTAGCTGTGGATAATAATTTGTTTTGGAAGGCAATTTAATGTGCCCATGGATCATGTGTGCTGCTTTTATCATAATCCTGCAATCAACACACTTGAACAGGTGTTTTATTAAATCCTCTCAAGGTTGTTGTTACATAAGTGGTGTACAAATATAAATACACTGATGAAAAGTAGTTAATTTCAGATAAGACTAAATTAACACATACACAAACTTGTTTAATTTGGACTCTACAGACATCTAAGTGCTCAAGAATTACATTAAGTGAGAGATTGTTCTCTATTTAGTATTACAGGAAAAAAAAATCTTTAAATGTTCTTCACCAGAATCAAATCCATGTTAATTCAGAAGATTAATCCAGAGAAGGTGAAATTTATTAGAAATGAAACTGTTTAGAAAACAGTTTGAATGAAAATGAAACCCTGGCAGCAGTTCCTAGCTTTGGTTGTGGGTAGTTACAACCCTGGCTCACTGGACACAGAAACAATTGACACTGGTAAACTGATTAGGGGTTGTAGCCCTCTTTTTGGGCTGTCTGTAATATCTGTAGATCTTTCTGACATTGAGGCACCCAAAACTGCCTCCAGGACTCAAATGAGGTTGCTCCAGTGCAAAACAGAGCAGCACAATCCTCTACCTTGCCTGGCTGGTGATGCTGGGCCTGATGCCCCCTGGACAGGGATGTCCCTCCTGGCTGCCAGGGCACTGCTGGCTCCTGTTTAGCTTGCCACTGACCAGGATCCCCAGGTCCCTTTCTACAGTGCTGCTCTCCAACATCTCATTCTCTGGTCTGTCCGTACATCCAGTATTGCCCCATCCCAGGTTCATAATCCAGCTCTTCCCCTTGTTGAACTCCTTATAGTTGGTGATTGCCCAGATCTCCAGTTTGCTGAGGTCTCCCTGCCTTAGAGGAAGTCAACTTCTCCTCCCCATTCAGTATCATCTCCTACCTCCTTTGAGGTAGGAGGGAGGATAGGAGGATGGAGAAGGTTAGTCCATGGGCCCCCCTGTGTGTGTATGAATCACCAGTGAGCCAAGAGCCAATACAGTTCAATATCAAAGGAGATTAACTGCCCAAGAGTTTTCCTTATTCTGTTATTCATTCCCCTTCCTTCCCCATGTATTGACCCTGGAGGAAGTTCACATCCCATGTTCTTACAGAATCTTCAGTATGACTTTTAATGACATTTGCTGCACTGGCCTTTATGTAGATTAAGAATTATCATAATGCAGTGTAGACTAAAAACTCTCTCTTCTTCTCTTGGTCTCACTTCAGAGTAGAGAAAACCCTTCAGAGTAGAGAGGACCATTTAGTCACACTTAAATTACCACCAAACATGCTGCAAGCAGAGCAGAGCAGTGTTCCATCTATGCCTTTTGATTGGTTTTCTCTTGCTTTCCAAATGTGTAAAGTCTGGTATCTCTCCTAAGAACTAAGATCTAAAATTATTTTGGTTGAATTTAGAACTGTTGCTAAGTAAGGAAAAGCATTTCACCATAATTTTTGTTTTACTTTACTCTTATTTAGTTCTTAAAATATTAATCTTACCTGCATAGAGACTGACAATCTGAAATATATCAGTCTCTAAACTGGGAAATATGCTTATTGAGGATGTGGAATTCTGGATATTTATACAATATTGTCTCAGATACCTCAAAAGGTCACAGACCTACAAACTTTGAATATTCATATCTTTCATGAAAAGGTTGCAATTGGTGAATTTTTGGTGGGGAGATCCAAGATGAATTCAGGATCTGTCTGTATATATTCTTTTCCTTTGACAAAGATGTATGGTCATTCCAAAAATACATTTGTATTATAAATATTCATCAGGAGCAACTTTGAGCATCAAATAAATATCAAACCATTTAGTCGCTGATGTTATATATGTCTGCACATTCTTTATGGTACCATTAGGACAAGCTAAATTTTGCCATCTTTTGAACAGCCGCTTGAATGAAACATGTCGTCTTCTTTTATACACAGTAGGCAAAATGTGTGCAAAACCTGGAGCCAGAGAGATTGCTAATCCTACTACTTCTCTGAACTCTTTCTTACTCTTATTGCTGAGCTTGTAGCCATAGTGCACTTTTAATACTGTAAATTGCAACTAACTGAAGTGTGAGGTTTCCAGTAAAAATAAATTAGTTGGGTTCTCACAGAAACAGCAGCTTTTCAAATCTTGATTTATCATCCATTCTGCTGGTATTTTTATCTGACCAGGGGTGACATACCTGTGCAGGATTTTCTTTTTATCCCCTCTTATATTTCAAGATTTTTTTCCTGTCTCAGACCTGTCACTGGCAATCCTTTTGTGTTTTCCTTGGTACCTCAGAGGTTTAATGGTTGAGTGCAGTAGCTGAACCTTTAGAAATTCCTGCTGTACCTCTGCAGAGTCTGCTTCAGTGAGGGCCACTGAACTGTCACCATGAAAAGTGATAGACCCCTGTGGCAGAACTGTCTCTAGTGTATTTCTTTCTGGAAATGACAGCAGAATGGGTAAATGGATTTCTTTCAACCACACAGATGCACATGATCTTCTTGGGGTCATGTAATGGGATGAAGATGTGCTAGGAAGTTGGCCATTTCTCTCATTTTACTACTGGTGATTTGTTTGATGTTTGATAGTTAACAGTTTGAAAAAAATCAATTGTTGGCAAGCCTATTAATGTTAAATACTTAAACATCATAAAAACATGTAATTTAAACACAATTAAACCTTTATTAAATGCCAAATATCAATAAATGATTGATGGAGCATTCACTGATTGAGTTGAAATCTTGGGGTTACTGTCATGACCACAGTGAATTGAAAATTCTTTACAAATAAAATGTTCAAGGATTTTGAGGCATTTTAAAGGCAATTTTTCATATAGCTTCCTGTGAGTGAAATAGTTGTATTTTGAAATTAATATGGGGCCTGATCCTGCAAATATTCCTATGAACAATCTGCTAAAGGTAATGGGACTATTCAAAAAGATACATGCTCCTTGCAGCAGTAAAGTTTTGCAAATTATGGAAATTCATCATCTTGAAAAGTAATGATGACTTTATTTTATATGACTACTTCTTTCCATGTGATCCTAGTAAATTTCTAAGCTGTGAGAAAGATTGTTTGCATTTTTTTCTTCTAATGTGATATTAAGTTGCAATACTTATTTTGTTATTTTGGAGACACCTGTTTTGCCTAAGCCTAGTTGTTGGTGATTTCTAATCATTAGTTGTTCATTTACAATAATTTCTTTTTTTTGTTATAGGGACTTTTTCATAATGTTTCATCTTTCAGTCTTACTAGATATGCATTCTACATAACAGGTATAATGGAATTTTTTGGCATAAAAAAATCTCCTTTTTTGTGTGTTTTCACTTGTCACCCTGTTAACACATAAACCTTTTCTGAGAAACATAACAGTAGACATACATGTCACAGGTTATGTAAGATGAGGACAGTCTGCAATCTTGAAAGATTTTGAATTTTAATGTTCTTTGATGAAGATGAAATTAATTCTAATTATCTAACCTAATCCTTAATTTTATCCAACAAAAAAAAAGATGAAGGTTCACAAAGGAGGTGGAGGGTATATAAAAAGTATGCAGGTGAAAAAATAATTTTTTGCAACTACAAACTGGGATGTGTGATTTTTTTCTGTTTCAGTACTGATGGAGATTTCTACCATGTAGCAGCCCTACTATGGCTTTGAGATCAGCTATATAATTTTCCTGGTGCTCTTAACCTGATGTGTGCTGAAAATTGCCCACAGGAATTAGCCCTGTCTATGACAACTTCTGTGTATGGAGAGTTTGCAACCTCCATGCACAGGGGCCTCACTTCTAATAAGGATTACTTTGCTGTCTTTGGTTACAGTTCTGAATGAGAAGAGGAGCTGCTTATGCATCAGTTATGTATTGTGCTTGGCAGCCCCTTGTGCTACTTTAAACAGTCAGTAGATAGTAAATGAGTGAATGACGCAATAGCGAGCAACTGTAGCTTTTTCAGTGTCCTGTCAAAAGAGGAAGCTAATCATTCATTTCTGGTAGTGGGCAGATCAAATGGAAACATCAGCTTCTGGGTAAAATCTGATGTGATGCGCCTCTGCTTAGAAATCACTTCCTGTCCTTTCTTTCTCTCTCTCTCTCCCTCAGCAAATTTAAGAACAGTTTCTAAACTCTTCACCTTGATATTTGTTCTCTACACTGACTAAGCAAGCTGGGGGGATTTGGAGGATAAGCTGTGTGTGGTAGGAGTGAGGGCATCTGAATTCTGCTCTCAGTGGCAGTGTTGGCCTACACAGGGACTGATGGAACACAATGAGAGATAAATGATCAAATAATTTCTTCATTGTGTCTGCAAGCTGGGGACAAAACTGATAAGAGTGAAGCGTTATTACTTTCAGCAGATTCACAGAGTCATGCAGCTTGGTATCACTGCTCTCGAAACCCTACACTGTAACATGCATCAGTAGAGACAAGCCAAGTTCTGAGACTCATTTGGACACTGAGCAGAGACCATCATTCTGCCTGTAAGGACTGCAAATAACTGTAATCTTCACAGAAACAGTGAACACTGAGGCATTTCACAGACAGCTGTATACATTCAGAGGCACACAGGGCTGTCAGAAAGGGAAAGACAAGATTTTGGCAGTTTTGGTGGGTGTCCTGTATTGATTGCAGCTGATGTGTCTGGCCTGTAAGAATCATTTCATGTTTTGTCTGAGCAGTTTGACATACCTACAATGTTGGAGATAGGGTTTTCTGGTTCTTTTATTGTAATTTGAAAATTGCTGTCATATCTTGGGATTCAAACCATGTGTTGTAAAGCAGCTGAACTGTGAAGTCATGTAAGGGAAGTTGGTGGAGCAGACCTTCTATTTTTCTGCCCGCTCCAAAGTGTTGTTGAGGGTTTTTGAAGGTGCGTGCTGTTTGCAATACAGTTGAGAGGGGGCTGGATGGTTCAAGTGGCTGTTTTGGCTTCTTGTTGATGAACTGGCCGAAGAAGCAGCCATAGGGCTAATAAGCTGGTAAGGTTTCACTCAAGCAGTAGTTTAGGAAGTTTCAAACTGGAAATTGATGAAATACCTAATCCCTGCTTATGTCTCTGATATAACAAATAACGGTAATAGATATTTTAGGTCAAAATTTTGAAAGGTAGCTCCTTGGTGTTTAGAAACTTTCCTGCATTCACTTTTCTTGAGCAGTGATACTGGCAGGCCAATGCAGTTTGACTGCTCACACAAAACCTAGCACAGGCAAATGATATTGCCAGGAAAGTGCAGTGTGCAATCTTACATTTGCTGAGAAAGTGGGACCTTTCAAATGTAATCCAGAGTGACCCTTTGCTCAAGGTAAGTTCACGTGTCTTGAGGTTGTTTTTTTGTTGTTCTTTTTGTTTTTTGAGGGGGGGTTTGTTTGGTTTTTGTGGTTTTATGTATTTCCAGTGGCAAAAACCTTTTGTTACTAGCATAGCTTGGAAAACACTTGGACTCAAGGGAAGTTTATCATGAAGCTGTACTCCCTCCTCATGAAAAAAAAAAAAAAAGGAAAAAATGGTTTCAGGGGACAAATGCAAAGAAACCCACAAAAAGCAGTAAAAAATCCCAAACCTTTTTAACACATTGGGACTAGGAAATACACTAAATACTCTGAATATCCAAAGGCAGATAAAATGCAAAAGAAAGACTAGGCCAGAGCAAAAAAGTTAAATTAATATTTTACACTTGTATTTTATCTTGAAAGACCTTGGTTTCTGCACCAGAACCCTTTCTTTTGCAGACATACTGCAGCATCAAATGTTTTCAAATTGGATTGTTATGAGAACCAGCATAGAATAAGTCACTGAAATGAGTAGTAAAAATCATGTGAATTTGTTGAGAGTTTAAGGGATCTCAAAACCCAAGTAGCTAAGCTAGTAAGATGTAATATGTAGTTTCATCATTAAAGCTGCATTAGTGTCACAGAATTAGAAGATGATTAATGCAATGTTAGTTTTTAAGGGAGTTTTCAGGAGACATCATGGTAATGACAGACTTCTTGTACAAAAAATATTGTTAGCCGTTCTTCTGTAAAAAAAAAAGTATTGCTCATATGAATAAATACTAGACACTAAGCAAGAGTTAAGCAGATTTTTTTCTGGAAAATTTATTGTAGTTCTTTGAAGAAGACTGTAAGCACGTACACAAGAGACCTGCAGCTGATATGTTCTGCTTGGATTTCTAGAAGTTATTTGACAAGATCCCTTCTCAAAGGTTCTTAGAGCAATTCAGCTGTCATGGCATAAGGGGGAAGGCCACCATATTTTTAAATAACTGGCTTAGAAGAGGGAAAGCAGAGAATTGAAGTAACTCTTCAGTATCCTCAAAGAGGGAGGGTTGGCAGTAGGGCCTTGCAGTATATGCATTGGGCCAACTTTTTCTGTGAATAACCAAGAAAAAGGGATGAATGGGAATTGGAAAGTTTACTGATGGCAGTAAATAAATCAGTGAAGTAAATACAAAGGCTGACTTTTAAGACATATACAGACAGTGGCAGATTACATTTCCAAATTATAAAAAGAGAAGGGAAAACTTTGTAGGGCATTATTAGGAAAAAAGTAGTTAGATCATTGTCACATGAGGTTATAAAGCTGTGCATTTATGCCTTGAAAACCCCCTACAGTATATGTTCTCTCTTCTAAGGAGTGATAAATACTAAATTAGAAGAACTACACAAAGATTTTGTGGAAGACCCAAAGATACGGAATTGCTTCTGTATGAGAAGTGATAGTAGAGTAAGAATTTTCCTTTGGAAGAGGAAGGAAAAGGGCACCTAAGCATATTTTAAAACAAAGCCATTACATCATAAGTGGAATGGTGGCAAACAGAGGTGCATTATGATTTGGGTACACCAGGTGATGTTATCATGCACAAGATTTAAAACAGGAAGAGGTGAATAGTTAATCTGTGGAGTTGTATACGTGGGCTCCAGGGAAAACTGGACAAGATTGTCAAAGATAAATTAATAATTCATTATTAATAGAGGGACACTCATATTCACAAATGACCTAACCAATATCTAACAGTGTTAGGAGAACTCATTCAAGTTTGCTCTCTTTTGTAAATATTTTATGGCAGGACATTTAGCACATTCAGGAAAGTCATATTGGGGGAATTCTTCCCTTTTTTTCTTAACCAATCATTTAAAAATAGAGGAGCCAGTTGATGAAGTTTACTGTGGTAGTTAATCAGTCTTTTCCTTAAGTTAGTCTCTCAGGAAAACAGTCGATCTTGCAATGAAACTGCCTTTGAAGTTTGAGAAGGAAAATAAGCACAAGACCTGGGTGAAGCTTCTAAAATACCTTGAAAGAGTGTGTCATGTAAACAGAAAAAAGAAAACATTCATGCAAGCTTAGAGAACAAGAAGCTTCCCAGCTGCCAGAAAGCCAGGAAAGGGCAGCAGTAGCAATGCAGTTTGCATCCATGCTGTCCCTTCAATTTTCTTAAGGCATGGTGGTATGTAATCTGCAATTTATCTACCTAAAAATTATACATGGAACACACTAGACATCCACTGGGACTGCTGAGAAAGGAGTCTGGCCCAGTCATCATAGTTATTTGTGCAAACAGTAGCTGTCATACACGATTAGATTACCTGTCAGAAGAGTCTGATGAATTACCATGTTTGCGTCTTAGAGCACTGCTTACCTGTGCATAAATACTGGGAGGGAGCATTCTATTAGTTGTAAGTGAAATAGGTGTGAATGGAATCAGCATCATATAATTACTTGCTAAAAACCTTCTTAATATTGTTTTAAGATTGCAATAACTTCCTGTTTGTTCACATGAAAATTACCATCTTAATGAGCACGGAGATTTGAATTACTGAGCTACAATATGGAAATTTATAGTTAGGTCTTACTGGAAAACAGTCTATAATTCCTCTTCACTCTTCTGAAAGAAAAACTTTCTGATATTTACACATAATTGACATAGATATTGACATATTTTCCTCAAAACATGAGAAAAGAAATGTTGCTATTATTTTAATTAAAATGCTAGAAATATTAAAATGAGAGTGGGCTGGGTGGTATTTTTATGTCTAAAAATTTTCAGTGCGGTGTTTTTGAATATCACTTCTTACTGCTTATTTCCCATGAGCAAGCATTGATTTAGTCAGTGCCAACTCTTCTGTAACAAGAATTCATAGTGCAGAAAAATGTGAACCAGATAGGAAGGGCAGTTTTTCTAAAATTATCTTACCCATCAAATATCTATCACATATCTATCTATCTATCTATCTATCTATCTATCTATCTATCTATCTTTATCTATGTTTGTATGTGTCTGCCTAGGGAGAGTACAAAAAGAGAAAGATTTTCTGGAGAGATATGTTCATCCCTTTTTAAAGGGATGGGGACTGTTGTGACTTTGAATAGTTTTGCTGCAGCTCAGATGAGTAGGTCTGTCTGTGCTTGTCATGGACATACACATCTTATTCCCTGAATGTCAGACTTTCTCTGGAGAATGGCATTTCAAAGCTTTGAATTTCCCTCTCAAGGGAAGTTTAATGCCATAAGAAAGCTTGAGTATTGACTCAGGGAAAAAAAAAAAAAAAGACACTTTGAATTTTTCCACAGAAGGAACTATTCTGGCTTGATTTTTAAGAAAATGACACTGAACAACACACAAAAAAAGCAATCCCAGTAGCTGGGAGACCTTTGACTGAATGTGTCTTCCAGGGACTCTACAAGTGTAAAATTGCCACTGGAGTGTGTGGTGGAAAACCCTGAGACATCTCAAATGTCAGCTTTCGGGACTGCAAACTCCTTTCCTCTTACTGCCAAAGCAGTCATCTGAAATAAACACTTCAGACAGAGATGGAGACTCTTGGGACTCTTGACTTTGGGAGTCTGGACTCCCTGGAGAGCCCAGCTGGGAGCTCATTTGCACGGTCAGGCTTCTTTGCTGCTGAAGAACTGAGATGGCTCAAAGCAGGCAGTCATCTTGTAGAAGTTTGTTGAAAATAAAGTGCTCTGTGAAACCTTATGGGGTTCAGTGTTTCTGTATTTTTCAGTGAAGAGTTTTTTGCTTGGAAATTTCTTGATCAGCTTTGTCTGGGGGCTGTAGTTTGAATGAATTAGACATGTACCATGAAAAATGACAACAGATCGCATGTTTGGAATGGGGAAAGGAAAACTGCTGATGGGAGAACAACTGTAATAAGGAATTCAAATAACGTTTTCCATGTTTTCATTTGGTTTGGGTTTTTTTAAATGGTGCAGTTTATATTATTTTCTTTTTTTTTTTTTTTTTTTGTATTTTCATGCATGCAATTCTAAATCACAGTTCCTTGCTGCAAAGCAGAGAAGCCATGTGAACTATATTTCACATCATGGCTTATTTTGGAAGTTTTTTCAGTCAGGCAAGATTTTTGGCATGCTTACCGAACATTATTAGCTGTTTCTCTTTTTAAAGATACATTAAAGGGAAATATATTTCCAAAATAACAGCAAATTACAATCAGGTGTTTATATATAAAAGTAGCAGCATGATTATGGAAAACATAATGGAAAACCTTGTTAGAAGAATGAGCTGCATAACTCCTTTGGGGGTTTGTGACAGAATTTCCTTTGAAAACATTGGCCTGCATGTTTTGATATCAGCTAGCCTCAGTACTTTCTCAGCAATGTGGTAAGAGTCACAGATATTCTGAAAAAAAGAAATCCGGGCACCTCCACATATATATTTAAATTTAGCAATTTGTATTGACATATTTGAAAATTAGCAGTTAGGTGAGTTGTCTACTTAAAAGCTCAAGTTTTGAATCTGTGCACACTAATTACAACAATTTTGAAGGAGAAATAAGTTTAAGCTGTCTTTCTTGGATAAAAATTAGAGAAGCTGATAGAGTAATTACCTTAAAATGGTTAATCTATTGCAGGTGCGTATATACTTGCACATATTCAGTTTACTCCACAGAGTTCATCCAGATTATAAGTACTGTTGGTTTACAGCTTGCAGGCTCCAGCTCTAACATGAGTTAGCAGCATGGATTTTATTACAAGATTTCTTGGCAGTAAGGAGGCAAAAGCAAAATTTCAAAACCATTTTCCTTTGTTGGGAGAAGCCCCTGAAGGGATTCAGAGGAAATGGTGCTCTCCGTCTGACGCAGTTACAGTCAGCCAGCAATCTAGCATCTCAGCTAGTAGCACTGCAGTCACTCAGTAATTTGTGCTTCATGACTCGAGGGCTGTGAAATAATCCATGTGATATACAGCAGTGGCTGAGTGGTTAAAAAAAATTATTGAATGCATTTAATGCATGCAGGGGTTCATATGGATTGTGTGTCATCTTCAAAACAGGAAATGTAGAGCAGATGCTTCTGTAAGGAGAGGCTGGGAATTTTTTCCATAAAATCTTCTACATTATCTATGTTTATAAAACATACTGCAATACAGAGTCAAATTAAGTTGCAACTAATGGTATATAAATGAAGTGTTACCTGACTTTAAAGAAACCCAGGACACTGTGATACTACATCTCTAGGTGTCATCTGGCCTACATATTTTAAGATGTTTCAGGGCTGAAAGAAAATTAACTGACTATTAAAGGCATTATGCCTGGCAGAATGACCAGCCCCAGTTCTACTGCTAGAACTGAAACCCATGAAATAGTGTCATGGCCGTCATGACAGAAGTTCCTAGCAATGCTGAATGTGCTGTGGGGCTGTGCACACTTGGCAATTACATTGGTAACGAAATATAACCCTGGCTGACCAGAGCTGCTTTCAGCAGCCTCTGGTGGCAGGGCTTCTCTGAGAGCTCAATTTACTTTGAAGTTGCTCTTTTCTCAGCAGTCTTCATGAGATGAAGACAGCAGCAGTGCTGTTTCTTCAGTAGACAATCGTTTAGGGGATGGCCTTAAGCAACAAGAAGAACAAAAACCCGAAACGCTGTTTTTCACGAGTCAAGATTCTCCCCAGATATTGGAAGGGTTTATCTGCTGCATTGTAGTGCTCTCTGCACCATTATAAAGGGCTTATTTGTAGTTGTCAGTGTCTTTCATGCAGTGATGAATTCTTCTGAAAATTCATAACTATGTAACTGTTTCTCTAGGCTGATTTTTACAAAACATGGCTTTGAAAAATATAGGCTCAAAGGTATAAAAGAGAAAAAAGAAAGTGTTTAGTTGCCTAATAATGCCACACAAATATTACATAAGAACAAGTAGAATAAGTCTGGACTGTATCAAACTTTTTTAGAATATTCATGTCAGAAGCAAAATACTGTTAGAAATACAAATATCTTTACAATTCTAGAGTGTCTGTGTGTGCGTGTATGTCCATGTGTTTCTTATATCTTATTTTTATTCCTTGCTATAATGCTCAATTTTCTCTAGTGGTTTCTACTGAATTTCTGAAAAGCCATTGAAGTTATTTTCTCTTGTTCATGCAAGACTAACTCAAAGGCACAAGAATTCATGTCTAACTGACAGTTCATTGTCTTTTGCTTCACCCCACACCCAAGGTTCTGTCTAGAGACCAGAATCTGAAGGTCTTTACTCACTGTAGGAATTCACAGAGGACTGTATTCATCCAGCTACATTTGACTGCTTGTAGAGACAGCTTTACTCAGGACAAAATTATGTCAGACGATGAATAGTTCCATTAGAGGAAAGTTCTCCTGAATTTAGTTAACTTTACTGTAGCCAAAGTAAAGTGCTGAACTAGTGTGACCTCAAGATCTGTGTGTGCAGAGAGGCTCGTTCTGAGTTAACCTGGTTAACTCTTCACACTGTACCAGGTATTCAGCTAGACAAATTAATCTAGCATTGACTGAAGTACAGCTGGGATATAGATTCCTAACAGATTTTTTAGCTGATAACTTGCATGTAAAATGAGAGGCATCTTTTGATTCTCTTTACCTTAGGTCTCTCTGCTTTCCCTGACTGTGATTGAAGAACTTGCTCATATTTCTCTGGGTCATATTTAACTGAGAAGTGATCTTTTCAAATTAAAACATCAAAAATGCAAGATTTTTTAGCAAAGGGAAATAAAATACCCTGTTCCTTATTATCTTCTTCTTTATGAAGAAAGAATACTTAGGAATTTTGAAAATCTGTCCATTTAGTTGCCTAATTATAAACAGTTGAAGGTTTTTACTCTTCTTAAAAAGAGCTTGGTCTGCCTTTACTCACTAGTTGATGCGATACACTTGTCTTGAAAGGGCTCTCATGAGAACAGGGAAGATTTACATGTTAAATGAGAAGTTGTATTGATAATTTAATTTGCTGTCAATAAAATCTCACAGAAGTAATACTTGTTTTAGAGCCCTTGGGACAAAATCTGATAGGAACATTCTAAGATTTCTAGACTTCTACCACTAAACCAGACACTGTTCTTGAAAAAAATCAATTAAATCTGCTGAGATGGAAAACCATGAAATAATAAAAAAATAAAAATCAACTATATTTGTGGAGGATTGATAACATCTGTGTCTGGTTCAAAAATGACCAAAAAAATTATACAGGATGCTTGAAAAGGTCTTTCAAGTTTGAAAATTCCAAGCTTAAACTTTAAGGTGTTTCCAAAAGGAAAATATTTTTTGGTCCTTTTTTTTTTCTTCATAGAGCTTTTCTTCAAATACAGAAAATGTTAATCTTTTGCATAATTTCCTATAACAGCCTGAGTTACCCTCTAAGAATGCCAGTTACACAGAACACTTAGTTACCTGTCCACACAAGTGTTACCTGTCCAGTGTTCATGCGAGTGTTACATACTAATTTCTGGATGTTCAGAGACCCACAGATTTTAAAGCAAAAGTGTATGAAAATGTCACTGGAGAACACATTTTTACAGGGAAAGTAACTATGGAATGAACGTGTGATGAAAGAAATTTTAAAAAGAGAGGAAATAACAAGGAAGTTGAGTGGTGGCAGGTTGGAATATGAGAAGCAGGAAGGAACTGTCACATACAGGAGCTGAGACTTGTTTTGAAACAGGAAGAGTAAGAAAAAAGTGACTGCTGGCAAAGTGTGTTTGTATGAATGAATCTGCCTAATCTGGCAAGCAGATTAAAGCAGTTTTGCAGAGCTCAAAAATCTGCATTGACTGCATGAACCCTTTTCTAACAACCACATTTGAAGGAGCAAAATTTTGAAAAAGACTCCATACATAAAGTTAATAATATAAAGTCCTTAGTGTTATTGGTTTGGATCTTTTTCTGCTCAGTTGTGAAAATTGATATCATGATTGTTTCAATCACCAAAGTAGGCCTTGATCTCACTGTTCCGTGAAGCTGTGAGGATATAGATCTCATCACTATAGTACTGTTTACGGTAATAAAATTTAAAATGTTCAAAAATGTCCCAGGTACTAATAAGAACAATAGTAATGCTTAGCATCTTCATGTGCCAAGCCTAAAATTCTCTTCTACAGAAGTGTTCCACATATTTCATGGTGTTGGGATAGCATAATCCTTAGGAGGCACAGAAATCACCACTGGACTTATATAATTTCTGTTACAAGTGGAAGCTAGTAGTAAGGGGGAAGTGAGTACCTGACTTTGAAAGATTTCGTACGTCTTTGTTTGGGCTTTTTAAAATATCTTCAAGACCAACTGTTTTCAATAAACTGTCTGAAGAAATTGGAGTGTTCTGGTATCGCCCTGATTTTTCTAAGATTTTCTAAGCCTTCTGATGTTTACATTCTTGTAGCAAATTTTCTCACACATTTTCTGTAAATAACTTATTGTTTTGCATTCTTTTGTGGAGGAGGAGAAATTTGATGGACTGTTGGCTTGTCCAGTGTCTTTGGAGAGGTGGCACGTTCATCCTCCAATCCACTGTCACCTTTGGAAATCTAGAAATGTTGGAGTCAGAAAATAAACTTCCCTTTTTTACCTTGAGAGCAGCAGAGTGTTCACATCGTGCTTTTCCGTGTCCTATAGAGACATTCTGGTTTCATAAATCTTTGTCTAACTTCAAATTTTTCTTATTTAATAAGTTGTGCCTTCTTTCTTAAGCCTATATGGATAATGTAAGAGCATGTGATGAGTACACCTCTGCAATGTACAGAAAATGCACCTGGTTTGGAGAAGAATGTGGGGAATAGTGAATAGCAGTCAATTTTGTCACTGGTTATTTCTCTGACAAATGAAAACCAGTTGTAACGAAGGTAAATTTCAAAATCTGAGTGTGTCACCATAGCGGCCACTGCCAGTTTCAGCACTGTTTCCTGACCTGCAAGAAAGCCTTTACTTCTTTCTGGGGAGGAAGAAAGATATCAGCTTTGTGACTGAAATGATCATATTACAGTTTCTTTTGATTATGATCTTCCTCTATTTTTTCTCCATAAATCTGTGGGGCTCGTATCTGGTCTCAATACATCATTGTGGGGACTCATAGTGAAATTCAGCCTCAAATCACAGCTAACTCATAATGCTGTGGCACAGCCTAGTTGATGTCTTCTCCTAAATGTCTTGGGTGAGATCCTGAGGATCAATGGAATCATGAACCATGTCCAGCTTGCCAAGGACTGTGGAAGCAGTTGGGCCATTTTTCTGCACTGAGACCAAATATAAACAGATGGATTTTAAGAATTGCCAGACCAGAGCAATAATTTTCATCCCACAGTCAGCAAACCCCATAATAAAGGTAGAGCAAGTAAAAGTGTACTGAGCAGGAGGTGCAGGACTTTTGTTGAACTCTGTAAGAACCCACAATTAAACTTAGATTCTGAAAATGTCTGCCAAAATTTGTCTTCACATGGTTTATTTTTCCCTGTGTGCAGGGGTAATAATGGACCTTTCCCCTTTTGAAAAATACTTTGACAATTAAGACTTTTTCATTAATGATCCTTTACATAAGAGCAAGAACTCCCTACTTTAATTTATAATGAAATAGATTCTTCTGTATTGAATCAGTGCTTGCTTAGAACTAATGCAAATAAGCCAAAGCTTATTGATTTTGTCTTCAAGCATTCCCAGGCACATTGCTCTTGCTGGGGTAAAGCAAATTTTGAAGTATTTTCTTATTTCTGTGATCTCTGTAACAGGCATTGTGTCATTCCCTTTTCTGCTTAGCCTCCAGCTTTCTTAATTTCAGTCTGCCTGAAGTGTATGAGTGCAAGAAGTTCTTTTTGACCTTGGAGATATTTTCACTTTATGGGGAATGCAATTTGCTTCTTTCAATCACAGGGGGAAATATGTTTTTATGAGTACCTTTTGTAGGCTCTGATTCTCTGTTTGGTATGTCATCTAGAAAATGTCATACAAAATATTTTGAGCTAAATGAGGAGCATCTGCAGCTCTGAAACAAGGGATGGATGTGTGCGTTATAAAATTAAAACTGGTTATCAATGGTATGAAAATTGAAAATTGTTCATAGTTTGCTTTGATTTTTACTAAAACACTTGAGTACTTTTCTGAAGTCTCTTCAAAGATGTTCAAATACATCTGCCCTTTAAGAGCAAGATTATGATGGCTTTATATGGACTTTGGATAGAATACTACTTCATGGATGATGTGGAGTCAAATTATGTAACAAATCAAGGTAAACATAATATTAATATTAAATTTATAGACACACTTCAGGAGATCTCCAGGAGGTATTTGAGAGCATACATAATTTTTTTTACATATATAGTATTTTTTTACAAATACAGTAGTATTTCCTGTAGACAACCTGTGAAAAATGTAACTCCATTATGTGGTCAACTAGCTATTAACCTGACATATAGTAATAATATTAATACAACATCATGTTGAGGGATTATCCTTGCTTGTACAGCTTCTTAAAATGGATCTGAGATGGTGCTGACACTTAGGAACCAATTGTCTAGCCATTATTACACCATGCCACCTCATCTTCCTAGAAGAATCTATTATTACTGTATAAGTTTCCTAACCTGTATATGATGTATCTCATCTGCTCAAATGTTTGCATATTTTTTGGTTTATGTTGTAACTACAGATATTTTCCTCTTTTCTTGTTTGTCATTAATATTTTATTTTGAGAAAGCTGTCCCTTTACTGAATGTTGTGCTTTGAAATATTTCAGCAGCTGTTCAGATCTCAGCAATGCACAGAACCCCAAATTCTTATTAATTAATTAATGAGTAGAAATATTAAATGAATGGACAAAGAGCAGAAATATGATTTGAAACAGAGTTCAGATTTTAAAAAAAGCAAGTTTAGAGGGGATTCCCTGGAAGACAGAATGAATGGATGTCTCTGCAAATATGTGTGTGGTACTATTCCTGCCTTTTTCCCTTTTAAAGAAACTTGTAATTGTGGAAAATTACCCCTTTGTTCAGTTTCCCCATCTACACTGAAGACAGGGGAAGACATTCTCAAACTATTCAACAAAATGCATGATAATTCAAGCTGCATCACCCAGTGCATGCCTGCTTTGAGTTCATCACTGTTGAAGGGAAAAATAGTAGCTTTATATGAAAACTCATTGGTTTTACCCTATAAGGAAAAGAAGACTTCAGATGACTTTTTTCCCCTGTTGATATAACAAAATAGAGTTAATTATAAATCTGATATTGTCAGTCAGCAGAAGATAAAACTAAGTCTGTCATCTTGTATGACTTCTATCACACATCAAAGCAAGCAAGAGAGAAAAAGGGCTGTTTCCTCAGCAGTAGTCTATTTGAGAATAAAAAAGAACTCAGCTTCATTAAAGGTTTGTCAAACAGCAACACCAGGAGGCACTTTCCAGCCTCCCAAATGAAGGAAAAGGGAGACCCCAAACTGATGCAGAACAACATTGCCATAAGCACAATTAGTACAGGTGAATCAATACCAGGGAAGTGTACCTTCAGGCCTTGGTATCTCAAAATGTTCAAACAATAAGAAAGGTTTCCACTGGGAGCAAAAACATGGCTTATCAAAGTTTCAACTGGACAATATAAGTGCTACAGTCAGGGCTTTCCATTCATTGTATTTTCAATTTTTGCTACTCTCACAAGATGATTTCTTTTAATATTAACTTTAACTGAGAAATCCAGCTGCAGATCAAAATATATATAGCCATGTGCTCACCTCCCACTGTCCACTTTATTTTTGACTCAGATCTGTCAATGAATGGGAACATTTTTATTTTGTAGCTAATTCATGGTCTACTCACCATGACAACACCTGCAGCAAAAATGCATTCTTTTTCTAAAGAATTTCACACTAAACATGCTCATTATTTCAGGATTTTAATGGAAAAAAACTCTGAGGTTTAAATAGATAAAATTTAAAATAATTTAAAATTTTGTTGCTTCTTCCACAAAAGGTAAATATTTTGGGAAATTAATTTATTTCTTTAAACACTGACTTTTCTAAGCATGAACACAATAAGTCATACAATGCAACAGACTAATCTTTGCTCATTCAGGATACATTAATGCCTTGCTTTTGTGATTTATGTTGCTTGAAGAGATTGTGCAGAGAAATATTCATTGCTTAAAGGCTGCAGGAGAATGGAAAGGTAATCTTGGGGGAAACTAGCATGTGGAAAGATTCTGAAAATCGGTCTCAGTCTGAGCAGTTCTGAAGACAAAGGCAAAAAACTGTCCCACAAAATACTTTTGAATCTGCAAATAAAGTTGCCTTTGATAAAGTTACTTAGAACCCTTGCAGAGGTATAAGAATCAGAGAAATTTTGAAGACTGTCAGTTGAAAATAACTTGTCGATAATGTATATTTGGGGAATGTGTATTCATGGAAGCACTGAATATATGTTTATGCTGAATATATGTTTATGCTGTAAAATTACTTCTGTGTATGGAAAACCAGTGCTTTCCTTAGAGAGACAAATCCATTTTTACACCAGATAATAGAGATTAAACTTGAAAAAGACTTTATTAGAACATTATCTTTGTCCCCTTCCAATTAAATTCTTTTATAAAGCTGTAGATTGAGATTTTTGAAAGACAGCAATTTTACTCCCATGTTAACAGTATTTTTCCCTAAAAATTTAAATTTATATTTGCTATGGCACTTTAAGTAGTAGTGCTTTTCTGCAAAATAGTAGCTTCCTTTAATCTTTCTAGGTGATGGCAATAACTAACCTCTCACACAGATAAATTTTGGCCATGCTGCATATACATGTGTAACATGTGGAAGACCAACCTAAAAGTACAAACCAGTGTCCTTTCTGGTTCTGACTCTGATTTTTTGCTGAAATAAACCCAAACATCTATGTACAAGCAGAAAGAAGCAGTGTTATCTGTGCAGTATAAAAAAATAGTCAAAATTACTGTACAATTATAAAATGTATAGGAAAACCCTGTTCCTGCCATTGGTCTCACAGCAAGATGAGTGGTTAATTAAGGTGGTTAACAACTGTGGCTAATTTTGTGTGTGTGTGTGTTTTCTCTATTTGCTTGTTCAAAGTTGGGCTTCTGTTATTCAAGATGTAAGCATTTCATAAAAAAATTAAATAAAAACCCACCAATGAACTAGCCAACCAAAAAAACATACTAAAAAAGTCAAACAAAACCAAAACAGAGCACTACTACTTAACTGAGGAAGTAAATTCAAAGTTGTGTAAAACTATCTTGTTATGTCTGGAGGGCTTCCTATGTCTGCTTGTGACTTCCTCAGTACAGTGTGTTATTGTTATTTCTTCTTTGGGAGCCTGACTACATTGTTTTTAAAGACATTCAGTAAAAGCAGAGTAGGTGCTATTTGATTTGCATTGATTTTGTGATACAATTACTAACCTAAGTATTTAACAGGGTGCATACATTTTTAGGACATATTTTCTCCATTTTGTACTTATTTTACTGTAGGGGTTAAAGATTTCTTCTAAAAGGGATTATGTGTTTTATGCTATTTCTCCACCAGACCTGTACTTTAATGTGTTATTTGTGAAGCATGTAACTAGTCAACCTTTACAGTACCGTTAAATCAGGTGTGCATGTAGGCTGGGAACAGTAGCAAGCAACAAAAGAAAAGGTCTTTTGTGTGCTATTAAAACATCTTTGTGAGTTTAACACCCACACCCTGCTTTAGTGTTGATATTGAAAATTGTTTCTTCTGCCCCCACCCCACCAAACACAGCTACACATCACTTTTTTTTGCATGGAAAGCTGTGCTGTGTGTGCCACTTGGACACCAGAAGGATTGCAACCCTATTAACACTGTTTTTTTGCCCTGGATACCAAATACTTTTAAAATATTTTATGCACCTCTTCTATTTTAGTTTGCACATCTGAGATTAACTAAGAGATCTCCAATACCTTCAGTACATCATTTATGCATCATGTAGTACATTTCAGCTAACAGAGTTCAGCTTCTTTAGGCAAGAAATCAGTACCTGTGAGATAGTCTAGGAAAAAGCTGAGATTTAACTCTGGTATCCTCAGACCTTGTATCATCACTCACATCTGAGGAAAGTGAATGTTGCCATTCCAACACACTGATGTACTTAATTTCACCAAGTATGCGTATCTGCAGATGAACCAAGCTGAGTGGTGCAGTTGACGCTCATGAGGGACAGGATGACATCCAGAAGGACCTGGAGAAGCTGAAGCCTGGCCGAAGGCTGAGAGAATGGGGGTTGTTCAGCCTGAAGAAGAGAAGGCTTTGGGGTGACCTAATTGTGGCCTTTCAGTTCCTGAAGGGAGGTCACAAGAGTGGGATTTTTTTTACAAGAGGATGTAGTGACAGGACAAAGGGGAAAGGTTTCAAATTGACAGAGAGTAGATTTGGATCAGATATTAGGAGGAAATTATTTTCAGTGAAGGTGGTGAGGCCCTGGCACAGGTTGCCCAAGAAAGTTATGGCTGCCCCATTTAACAATGTAGCAGTGTTCAATACCCGGCTGGATGGATCTCTGAGCAACCTGGTCTAGCGAAAGGTCTCTGCCCACAGCAGGGGTGCTGGAACTGGATCTTTCACATCCCTCCAGGTCATTCTATGGTTCTATGGCTGATACTAAGACATTCAGCATGGGGGAAGCCAGTCCCAAGGCCCTCTCCTGGCACATATGAATATGTGTTTTCTCTTCTGACATTAGCAATATTATTCTACCTTTATGCTGTTAAAAAAGAAAAAGCAGTCTCTCAAAAATCATAGAAAGACAAAAGTCCTTGTGAAAATGGATTTTGAGGTAGTGCATAATTACTATGTATTAAGGCCTGATTAATCTCAATAGTTTAATTACTCTCCTTGTACCATGTGATCTAGCACAATTATATAATCCATATCAGGATTTAACACTTGGTTTTATAGAGAAGATTTTGCAACTGCATTTACATAGGAGTGAAACATTTTCCTTCTAGAGTTAAAAGCAAGGAGATAAACAAAGGCTGACTGCTTTCTCTTATCCAAAATAAAACTAGAGTTCTCACAGAGTAAACAGAATCTAATTTGAAGCTTATTTCTTTGCTTCCTGTTGAAACATAATACGTTGGCTATATGGCCTGAGTAATTTCATTTTGTGTTATTAGAGTGATGCTATTATAGTCAGCTAGTAGTCGTTCAACTATAGAGATGTTTCTCCATGCCATTACGTTGGGTTTAGCTCTTTTGACCTTTATAGGCTATATAACAGAGAGAGAAAGCTTGAGAGACATATCTTATTGTGTCAGACAATATATACAGTAAAGACAAGCTGCAAAGAGCCATAGTTTTATAGCATAAATCTCTTTTGTCTCAGCCAGGTTGGAAATGCTCAATAATTCACAGGAACAACTTTTATTTACTGTTTTTCCTGGATACCACTGAGGGCTGGTAGGAGGGAAAAAAACTCATTACAAAGAGCATCTTTTCTCTATTGGAGAACAAATATGAGAGCCAAAGATGCCAAGTATTGGTTATCACTTCCCCATTGCTTATCTCTTGAAAACTGAGCTTAAATCTCTTTGTAAATTATTATTTAAGAATATGATAGCAATTTCTTTAATTTTGTAGTAGGAAGAAAACAAAACTGGAGACATGGTTATATTAATTTAAGCTGCTACTGCATGTTATTATATCAGTAAGCTCTGAGGGTATATTTTTTCCCTGCCAAGATAAAATGTCTCATTCTGATCAGGTTCTGAGGTCCCTCTATAAGCCACAAATAAAATTGTCCAAGATAAAAGATAATTTGCAAGGCTTGTCACAAGTCTTGGGAAATTGTTCTCTTTGTATGCTGGAAGAGATGCTTATATTTCTCAGGTGGAAAGAAGGAAGGGAAAGTGCAAAAATGTCAAATATGGGGAACTGCTGTGTCTTTTCTGTCAAGCAAAAATATTTTTTATTTTATATTTATGTTCTCTCCTGCTATGGTGAGTTTCCTGCTTTTAGTGACATCAGGTGCATTTTACATTATTTAGTAGATGGAGGCAGGGTTGTCTGTGCCAAAACCCCATGTTTTTCAATGCTCCTAGGCAATGAATAACTGTGGTGCTTAGAGTTAATTCAGTTGCTGCAGGTTCCATGGGCTCTACTGAAAAAACACACACAGCCACAACAGAGAAATTTGCACAGTACGAAGAAAGCAGCAGTAGAAAGCACACTGCTTCAGCCCATGGCTTCTGATTTCTCAGAGGCTCATTCACAACACTGAGTACTTCCTTGAATAGATGATCATGTCTCAGTTCTTAAGAAGAAAATCTTTTCCTAAACAAAAGCTTAGCATGGCGTTTCAGGGACATTCTGGGAGTTCCCAGAGTGTTTCAGGTAATAGACACATGAAAAAAAGCATCAAATAGTCTATTTGTAATCCCTAAGTCATCTGAAAAGACATTAGAACTGGACTGGAGTGTACAGAACAGACAGAGGTGAAATAGCAAGCAATATCTGAGATAGTCTTGCTCTGATCTTCCTCTTTCATGTAAGAAGTGTAACCTCAAAATCATAATATTTTTTCTGTTATCAAAGGAGTTTCTTTTTTACTAAAAATTCACTGAACACTTCAGTAGGGAAAGTCTTTAGAAAATTGCTTTAATCTGAAGATCTGAAATAGAAACATTTGAAATTTCTCTCCTTTAGGTTAGTAATGTATAATGTTAGTAATGTTAGTAATGGATTTAACTAATACTCTACATACATTCTTCACTGTTAGTAGAATTAATGAAGCTTTTGTTTCATACAGTTTTGGTGATATTTTATTTCAATAGTTGATAACTCCATTCCATGTTTTTAATATTTGTAATAATTTTTATTTGGGTAACATTTGAATTTGTTTTATCTGGATAATATTTAATTTTAATATTCAGTCTGTCAATTATTGCATATGTTGGAAGGAGTTGTTGAACACCAAGTTTGCTTCTTAGTTCTCTGGCCTTTGTGAAAATTTTATTAATATGGCCTTGTTACAGCATTGTTACACTGTTGTCATTGTAATTATCTCTAGATGTACTGACAGGGGATTAAAGTCCAATTTCACTTTGATATTTCAAAGATTCATAGGGTAACTTGCTTTGACTATACTTAAGTGAAAGCAGAGAAGTTTGCATGAGCAATAGTTTTAGGTTGTCCACATGTTTTAACTAACAAATTGGTACTGAGGCAACGTTTTGAAAATTAGGGTGCTTATACTTTTTTATAAACAGAAAGTACAAGGTATTTAATTACTAAACCATAATTGTTGTTGTTGTTGGCTGTTGTTTTTTGTTGTTATACATAAGATTCTTGCACAATGACTGAAATTACCCTTCTACAACTGTTTACCTGGCCTTGAATATTTACTCTGAGAGAAGTTCCAGTGAAATGAGTGACATGATATCCAGGCCTCATGGAAGTAATTCCTGACTTCCTAAGTACTTTTTTCCAACTGATTCAAAAATTTAGGACCAGATGCTGCATCGCACAAACTCACCTTTCTTCTTCAAAGGTTTTGGAAGTAATAACACGCTATGTTGAGCTGTGCTAAGAAAAGCTGCTGCCTGCTGCTGCCATCATAGAATCATTGAATCATTAGTTGGAAAAGAGCCTTAAGATCATTGAGTAAAGCCCAGTACTTCCAAATCTATCACTAAACCATGCCCCTAAGCACCACATCTATGGGTCTTTTAAATATCCCCAGGGACAGTGACTCAACAGTGTCCCTGAACAGTCTGTTCCAGTGCTTGACAACCATTTTAGTGAAGAAAGTTTTCCTAATACGCAATCTAAACCTTCCCTATCACGCAGGCTGGTTTAATAAACAACCTTTCTGCTGCTGTCACTGGTGTAGAGAATCAGAGGGGGTATTCCTGCCATGTTTCTGTCCTGAGGAAGAGCAGGGAGACTGCCTAAATGATGTACTAGCTCTTTGAGATGCCTGTGTGGTTTATACCTCACAATGCTAGGACGTGAAGTTTCTTTCTTGCATTTGAAGTGCATTGCTGTTCTTGGACATGCTCTTGCGATGAGGTCAATGTTATCTCTGCAGGTATTTGAGCAGAGCTTTTCATTTTCCCAGGTCATGTGGGTTTTAAGGCATTTATAGAGGAGTGGTGGAAACAAGAGAGAGGGTTGTTTGAAGCATTGTGGTGGTGGGAAGATTTGCATTTGTCTGGCAAATGTCATCTTTAAGCAGGTATGTGTCAGCGTGAGTGTGCTGGGCTGTGTTAGTACAATGCCACAGTGTCATCCTGCTTTGTATCTTGTGGCAACTTTTATGATAATATATTATTGTCAGTGAATAAAATTAGAGCTGCCATTATTAGCTTGGGATTGCCTAGATTTGCATTTCTTAAATATTTTTTTCTTTGTCATGCAATTTGTTATTCTTCCACATATGACATTAAAAGTAATGGACAAAAATTTATTATCAATAATGCAATGCTATGTTGCTTTACATTATAACAGTTATGGTGTTGCAGTACGGAGAAGGGTTATTTTAAAAAGTAAAATTCTATTGCTACATTTTAAAATCAGAGTAAGTGTAGCTATACAAAAGCCTTTAGTGAGAAATCTTCATACTAATTAATGTCAGTTCTTGTTTATTTCTTTTATTAAAAAAGTCCTTGTCCCAGTTTAGGGCAAATCTGGGAGAAAACCTCTAAAGGGGTTCCTCTAGAAAACAGATTCAAGTGGCCTCCTCCCCCAGGTGGTTCGGGAAAAGATTTCCTTGGAGAAAAGTCGAAACAAACTGTTTATTTAACAGGTAAAGCATTTACCATCACCAAAAAAAAAAAAAAAAAAAAAAAAAAAAAAAAAAAAAAAAGAACAATGTTAAACAATAAAACTGCTCCAAAAGAGAGACAAACTCAGAAAGTCCCCTCCGTGAGCCATAGCTCAGCTCAGTGTGTGCAGTTTCTGATACCAAACTCCAAGCTTCTTTTCTTTCCCCCTTCACTCTCAGAACCAATCTTAAAGGTGCAAAATTTATTTCTGAGCTAAACAGATACATTAATGGGGATACAAGCATCATTAAGTCACCCCAGGACAGTCCTTCAATTTATTTTAATAACTGAGAACTATAGAAACTCCAGATGTTATTATATTTCATTAAAATCTGTATATATAAGTAGAGAATGCTGATAAATGAAAGAAGCCTTTTAAGTACCATTTTTTAAGCTGAGAGACATGCCTAGGTAGGAAAAGACCAAGTCCATAACTTGGTCAATATCTTAAAGTCTGTCTCTTGTGCTGTAATCTCCCAAAATTCTGTTATGGGAACAAATTTCTGTTGAATCTAATAGTATGGTAGGCACACATCTGTGTCATTGAAGATATGGCTTCAGATTCTCTGCATATGTGAAGTTAGGTGCAGACCACAAGAACAGTGGAAAATATACACAGCTGGTTGCAGCATAGCCCAGCACAGCTCCTCTCTTCTAAGGAGAGAGTCCTGAGTCCCATAGCACGAGACTCATCTTGGCTGCTGGATCTGTGGTCCTTGATTTGCTTCTTCTACTCTCTTGTGTCCATGCATATTAAGTGAGTTTTGACACAGCTGAATCTATGGTAAGGAAAGGACTATAAATCTTTACAATGTAATCCTCATCTAGTTCCTTAGCCAGAAGTCCTTTTTTTGCTGTTGCTCACTGCTTGTTAGTTTGATGCAGGCAGATATTTTAAAAGTGTGCAGGACTATCTGACTGTGGTACCTGAGTCTGCAACTAATGGCCATGTAGATTATGATGGAAATTTTCCATGGTTTGTTTTCCATTTCCATTTCCAAGTTTTCCATTCTGGTTGAATGAATGCTATTACATTCATTGTGTTTATGCTTCTCTTGTGAAAGATGTCTTCAGATTTTAAGCTGATGAAATCTGTTTCACTCATTTTTGTTGGTTTTAGCGGCTTAGACAAAAAAATAAATTAAAAAAATTAAATTCACATCTCTATGGATAGTTCATATTACCCTGGAGGTCTGACATTAGAGCTTGTGAGGTAAAACCTGATCCTCAAAACAAAAGAACTAGATTTATCCTGATATTTTCTTTAAATCTAACTTGAGTCAATCGGCAGGTTGTATTGCATTGGGGATAACTCTTGGCAAAGTCTCAGATCTGCTATAGTAACAGCATTATGAATGCAGAGACAAGAGCAGCAAACCTTCAGTTTATGACACTGCATGTTCTTTTCTGCAATGTTTAATTGCATTCACATATTTCTGATCTTTTCAGGCCACATTTTCAATGTGCGAAATACTCATCACACTACTAAAGACTTTGCTTTGTTGATTGATTTTTCAGACTGCCCCTAATTCTGTTCTAATACACTGGCAACTGGGCTCTACACCTGGTTAAGTCTAACTTCTGCACATGATGAATAAGTAAAACATGTTACAGCATTGATTGTAATTGCAAACCCAAACTTTTTAAATTTTTAATTTAGACTTAACAAACAGCTAACTCAGAATCACTGCCACCACAAGTCCAACACTTGTATGAAATAAATTGGTGGCCTCATGATGTGCTAGCCCTGAGATCCTAAGATCCTAAGCTGGTCTAAATTTAATTGATTTAGGACTGATGCCCTGTTTTTCACAGTGCGTTACAAAGACCTCTCTATGTTCAGCTCCATTGCACTCTAAGAATCTGCCTTTAACGCTTGCACTCATGCAAGTGCACTGTTACCACTCTAAGTAAGGTCAGGAGCAAACTTGCAGAGTAATAGCACCCGCACCACCCACGGTGAAGAGGATTAACCCTGTCCCAGTTAAAAAACAGCAGAGCGACAGAGTCGTCTGTGGAAATCTGAAGTAAAACATGAAAAAATCTGGCAATGTTACCACCCCTCTTCTTAGGAACATCGAGAACAGTAAGTGTGTAGGGATGAAGGATTTCATCAGAACATCAGAAGATGCAGTTGAAATTACTGAATTCGTTATAGGTTACATTCAACTGACTTGTACATTACAGCCTGGATTTTCTGTTTTCTCTTTGGATTAATTTAACAGTCATTCTATTATAAGCAAAGTTTGCAAAAGTCAGTCTTTCATACCTTTTTTCATTTCTGTGGAGGGTGAATGAAAACTCTTCTGACAAGTGAGTCTGTGTTTTAAAAAAGAGGTTTTGATGATATAAGTATAGTTTAAATGCAATATAACTGATTTCCTTATATTAAAAGGGCATTACATAACTATGCTAGGAAATATTTTTAAATAACTGAGAACATTTACACCATACTAAGAATATGTAGACAGTTATTGAGATTTTGGATATGGAGGTTTCAAATAAATTATTTTTATATAAAAAATATAGTCCTGTTCTAACAAAAACCCGAGTTTGATTGAAACTTACATTATTAATGGAACTGAGACAGTTTAAAGAAATACCCACTCAAACTCAACATTAGATATAAAAATCACTGCATTATTTGAAAGTCTAATGTTATTCTCTATAGGTTTTGTGTATGTATGAATGTTAATGTTAACTTACTTTCAACAAGATAGCACTGAGTGTCTCATAAATATGCCAGCTCATTTAATTGTTGTTTTAAACCACTGCTGTCCAAAATCTTTAGTATATTTTTAAATTTTGTTTCTGTGATCAAAGCCATAAAAAAAGACAAGCACAAAAAAACCCCAGCTACAAGTACCTTACACTACTGTTACCTCTTGTGTAAATTTATTTCATGTTGAGAAGAAATATAATTATGAGTTTTTAGTAGTCTGAACTCATCAGAGATTAACCATGGCTTTTGTCATATTCCTTGGCTGTTCAAATTTGTTAGAAAAATTGATGTAGGAGATGTTTCCTTATTATAAAATTCGTACAGACCAAGGTCAGGCAAAGATTTGAAGCATATTTTCAGTATACCTCACACTTCCTTCTCATCTTTTGCTACCGACAGTGATATGTACTGTGTTTGAAAATATATGGTTAGAATTTCAGATATTGCTGCAAGCTCCCCAAAATCCTCTAGTGCATTAAAAATAAGAAAGCATTTTGAAGTGCTTTGTTGCTGGGTGTAATTGAAACATCTGGGCTGATTTGTTATAAGCAGAGATATGTGTAAGAGGAGGAACTGCTGCTGAAGTTTTGAAGGATGTGGGCCTTTGCAAGACTCTGATGACAATGATGAACACACTAAAAGTTCTGCAGCAGTTCTTACTGCTGCACTGTCAGCAGAACTCCATATATTCTCAAAACCAACAGAGAATTTCATTGCTAATATCTAATTAATGCTCTCTTTCATCAGCTATTTTTCACTGGTCACATAGATCTTGAATCTAAAAACCGTTCTGGTCATCTGCATTTCTGTCTTTTTTTTCAGGTTCTGTGGCCTAACTACTCAACTGGTGGAGTTTTTTCCCAAGGTTAGAGCCTCTGTTGCAAGTAAGCTCTGTAAAGATAAATTTTAACTGTAGAGCCAAATATCCAAATCTTTGTAGATGCATTCCACACGAATATTTCTCAATATTTGAAGTAGCAAAGCTTGAGATATGGAAAGCTCTGTTGCTCTCTGCAGTTGCTGGTGCGCCTTCAAGATGGGATTGATGGTTTTTCCGAAACAGTGACTCAAAACTCAGAGTCGCTGCAGTAAAAGCCAAACAGCTGTCTGCAGGGTTAGTTATGACCCTGAATTGTAGCCATGACTGCAAGACAAAGCTGTTTTGCTTGTGCAAGCCATTTTTTTTTACCCTACAACAAATGCAAAAATAACTTTGGTTATGGAAATAGTTTTTTTGTATCAACTGAGAAGTCTAGTGCAATTTTTATGGTGAGGGCAATAGAGCCAAAATTAGGTGTGCTTTGGCAAAAATGAAGTTAATCACTATGTTCAGGGAAGACCACTACATTCAATGAAACATATGAAAAGTTAAACCTTTTATTAGGTTTATAAACTATGGTTTATTATTATGATGTTTTCCACAGGATGACAATCCTTCAGACTCTCATAGTTTGCTTTTAAATTTGATGTGGTTTTTTCTCTGCCATATTTTTCAGAAAGGATGGACAGCAATTTTTCTCTTCTTGGCCTCTGGCTACCTGGACCTGGAATTCTTCAGAGACATTTTCTCTATTGCTGGAAGATCTAGCCTGGAAATAATGAATCATCCTTGCTATTTAGAAAGTAAGAAAGCATTCTGTGAGAGGAAGAAATTAAGAGTGTATAATCTAGGAGAGGAACCTTGGCAACTGGCTATGGCTAATGTGTCATTTAAATAAGAAAACTAAGTAAGAGAAGTCTGAATTACAGGCAGAATGATAATCACAGCAGCTCACTCCATTCTCTCTGTTTTCTTTCTTTAAGCAATCTGTTGGACTGATATGTGTAAGGAAAGAGAAATTCAGCCCAAATATCTTTTTCTGTATTTCCCCAGGGAAGAACTGAAATTATATTCTTTGATACAAAGACAAAATCTCCAATGTTGTATTCAAATTCATCCCATGCTGGTGTGCAAGTATGTGAGTTTCAATTTAGTGCCTCTGATAATCCATACCCATCTGGAAGAACTGATATTAAAAAAAATGCTTTGCCAGCTATGCTCACCTTGGCAGCACTCACCAAAGGCAGACCTGTAATTCTCTGCAAAATGTATTGAATGAATACATCAGTTTGTTTCACTATTAAGGAGAGACCATTGCCTGGAATCTGTTTGTGCTTTTAAATTTCCACATCCTCTCTTTAGGCACATCATAATTTCTGGCCAGAAAGTATGGTTTGTAGTCATTGAAACTAGTATAAAACTGTACTAAGTATTGGTATTCATTAAGACTGCATTAGGTGGGCTATTTATTTAGATATTTGAAAAAAGGCTAATATTAATGTGAGGTAGCTAGCATCCTTCCTGTTCTGCTCTTGTGTTCAATAATAATGTTCCTTAAACATAGACTCATGATAAAACAGCTACCTTTTTTATCAGATTCTTGCCTCATGAAAAAGCAAGCTACAGAAAACTAACTGTATAGGGAATATTCAACAGAGAGCAAGACAGTGCTGGGGTGGGAAGAGAGTTTCTGTGATTTCATTTGGGAAGACTGTGGTCCTGCTAAAGAAATAAACTTTCACAATACTAGCATGTGGAAGTTTGAGCAAAATAAGCATTACCAAAATAAGCATTTGAGCAAAATAAGCATTACCAACTAGTAGGAAGGGAAAAGATCAGAAAGTCTCTGGTATTTAGCACACCCTTTGGAAAGGCAGTGTGTAAAAATTCATAACAGGGAGATGATTAACTTTTGTCCTCCATCAGTGTTGTATTAATACACTATATAATATCCTGATAGTTCCAGTGAACTGGACTCCCAAGTTCAAGTCCAAGTTCATGGCAGTTGCAACCAAGTTTGTTTTCTTCTACAGGATTTGACATTCTCAGAAAGCCTCCAATTCTCCCCGGCTGTACACATTACCTATGGCCACTGCAGCACTCAAATTATGTGTTCAGACAGCCCTTCCATTCTGACCAAATTTTCTAGCACTTCAGTTTGTTAGTTGTATTCTGCCGTCAGTGGGGGAATGAAAACTTACCTACTGATTTCAAGTGCTTTCTCATAACAGAAAATGCATAAAACAAAATGCTCTTTTTTTTTTTTTCCAGATCGCCTCATCCTTATCTCTTGGTTGTTTGGTTTTTTATAAAGTATGCACTCTCTGCCTAAAAGTAAATTAAAGATTTTTTTTTAACAACTCCCTACTTTTAGTTAAACCTTCCCTTGCAGTTTCTTGAAAATCATCTCTGCTTAGGCAGGGAGCAAGGCTGCTTACACACATAGTGTGAGTAATTAAAGAGATGATACGATGATACTTTTTCTCTTTTTCTTCAGTATTCATATTATTTTCTTTAGAAAAAATATGCTCCCCTTGTGTATGTGTGTGTTTTTTCATTTTCCAAATTTCAAGAAGTCCTGACACCTACTTATTTCTGTCAGGTTTCCTCTCCCTTCCTCTTTGTTTTTTCAGTATAAATTAGATGCTTGTTGCTTCTCTCCCCCAGCATTTCTGCCTTTAAGTTCACACATTTTAGTCTTAGTTTATTTTCAGGCTGTAGGTGAGACAAACTAGAGGAGATGAGGAAAACAGATTTAATGTAGTTCACATGGTTTAGGTTTTCAGATTTTTAAATCAAAAATATGTTTTGCTTGATTTGCTGTAACAATGACTCCCTAGCTGTAGTGATGCACATCACTATAGACCAAAGTCTGCCCTCACACTCCTCAGTATTCCTCTGAAGTACGACTGGTAGAATCAGAATATTACTTAGAATTTATAATGCTTAAATAACGGGATGTCGTCATTATTTATTCTTTACCTGTGAGTTGTTATTTAGTGGCAATTGTTGTGATAATTCAGGAGAAATACAATTTGCTCCTTCTTAGATTCATTTCTTTTCTTAGATTTATGGTAATTGTAGTTTTCTCTTATCTCTTCTACTTCCTGGAATATTGACTTGGCTCACACTATAACCATGTACATCATCCTCTGACCCTGACAGTCTTCTTGCTTGAGGTGAGAAAGCAAGATCTGATTGGCACACATTTAATGATAAAAATGAATTCCTGTCTCTTGATTTCTTTATAAGATGCAGTCATCAAGTGAAAGACCAGTATAATAAAAAGGGCATTGAATTTTCTTGTAGCAGAAGTTACATATTTTTGTGTTATATATAAGGAAATTTCTTAGAAAAATGCTTAAATCCATCTTCATCTTTAGTCACCGTCTTCATGAATGGAATGTTCAGGCTTATTTCAAAAGGTAACTATTATGATCATCTCTCTCTGTCACAATATTTCTGTCATGCACCCTTCAGCAAGATAACAAAGCTTTAGGTATTAGTGCAGTTTCTTTGTTGTTCATACACACATTCTAACATCTCACATTCTTTTATTAGTACAGTCTTACAATCTGGAAAATATAACATTTTTATTGATAGCCTTCCTAAATATGTGAAAGACGGGACAGTAGCAATACATCATGTACAAGTTGAAATAAGCCACTCTGTTGCTGGCTAGATTTTGATATATGTACACAAAAGCCATGACTGAAGTGTCAAATTCTTACCCATACAGTGTAAGTTAAAAATGTAGTATGTTTATTATACATAAAATTCTTAGATGCTTTTCTGTAAGTTTATACATACATACCTATTAGTAAATGTAAAAATGCAATAATGTCATGAGGAAAAATAAATGCTTTTACTCCTCAGGAGTGTATTTCAGACTCATGCATCTACTCCACCAAGACATGGTGTGTTGTAAGAGCCAGAGCCTTGAATGCTCAAATAATGTATCCCAGTACTAGAAAGTGGTCTTAAATACTTATTTTCTCTTTTATAATAACTGTAGCATGTAATTGGTTTTTTTGTTAGGGTAAAATCCAATAGCTAATATTTCTGGGGTGAGATTCTTCATTGTCTTCTCTGTATAGCCTGGCTTCAACCTTGTAAAGTTTAATTTCTTTATTCCAGGAAAATCTTTGCAGCTGGAAAAGCTCTTCATTAGCTTTGATTCCTCCAGACCTCAGCTCCACTGATCCCAGTGCTCCAGCTTGCCTTCTGGCTTACCTCAGGTTCGTCTTTGATGTCTCACTTCAGCTTCTTGCTTGCCACCTGCAGTATTAGAGACTGAAGCAAGTGTGCACAGTCATCTCTTTTGCTTACTGCTTTGTACAAGCATGCCACAGATAAGCTTTAACACTGTTTAGATAACTGAGAGAGAATTTAAAAACCTCTTTGGCAGAGGTAATTCAGGAAATTTTATGACTGACTGGGGGTATCAGGCAAAACTGTTTTCCCACCTCATCATTGACTTCAGAGTCCTGCTTTCCTGATGCATGATATCATCACTAGACTGTAATATCTCTACTGTAGATGAGCGCTACACAGATACAAATAGTTACTACTGAACTAAAGTCTTTTTCTACATGTGGGAGATAGGGTCTATCTATTCTAATTTACATATCTCAATCTTAATCTCAACTTTAAAAGCACCTCAAATATAGAAAAACTTTTTAGTATTAATTTTCTTTAGCTAGAAAAGGTTATTAAATGTTCATATTTTTCTGGCTTAGGAATATACCTCTCTGTATGTGTAACTACCAAAACTTATGTGGGTTCATGGAATTTGATGTTTGCCCCTGATTTTCTTTGACTCTGATTCTGGGATTCTGTACATATCTTCTGTACATGTTCACATACACAAACATAGAAAAATGCCTTAAAATCCAAGTTCTTAATCTCTTTCTAAAGTTCAGTTGTCTTTGAAGCTGACCAGCATGAACTCTCTAATAGTATGGATCACTCCATTAACAATTATATTGTAATTTCAAAAAAGAAATTTCCATTCTTCTCTAGGGATCTAATATTTAGAACACAGCACTTCATGCAAGTGAGGGCTGAAGGTTACACAGCTGGCCTTGTGCTTGAATGATATTCCAAGAGGTTTGTCAAGATGTTTACTATCTTATAACAATTTTACATGCGGAATATATTTCTGTGTGTCTCGATAAATCAAGCAAGAGCTTTCTGTGTGTGATTGTGCCTCATCCGAAAAAAAAAAAAAAAAAAAGAGATTCAGGTTTCATGGCTGGATGAAGTTCTTAGGATCTGATGAAGTTAGAGCTTAGATTTTTGCACTGGATCATTTCACTTCTGGGGTGTAAAATGTCAATAAAATAAAGATATATACAAACTGCTGCCATGGGCATTGTTAATCCAGAATAGAGTAGACATCCACTAGTCTTGTAACTGCTTCCATATCTGCATGTTGTGGAAAAGTGTAAGATTGCTTCCAGTTTCATAATCCCTGCTAGAAATGAGAATTCCCATGAGAATGAAAGAGTATGCCCACAAAAGAGACTTTCTTCTTAAAGCTGAACAATAGGGAAACAGATGCAGTGCAGCAGTCAAGGAAAATCTTGATGTATCTTTCAAAAGAGAATGGCTCTCCAGGAGGTAATGTCATTCTAGCTTATTCATTTTACTGTTAGAAGATGATATATTTGTGTCTTTTCCACAAATCACTTTTTAAAAATTTATTTATGACCTATGTCTGGCCTATGTCTCTAGCTGTATATGCTAAGTAGTGAATATTGTGCATATTTTACAAATACACTGTATTTGTAAAATGTTCACAATAACATTCAAAACCCTCACATTTCTGTGTCGATGATCTTATTTAAGGAAACTGTATCAATCAGTGTTAGAATCACACACATAAAGAAAATTCCTCAGTGCAGAGATGAAAACATTGTTATTGTGATATTGTCTGTTTTCATGGTTCTCCTTTATCCTATCTTCAAATCACATCCACCTCCTTGAGGCCCTGAAGTCATATCATAGAAAGGAATACATTTGATGGTGTATCTGCATTGAGGGATGGGTTTGGTTAAACAACTCTGAGCAGAGGTTCCAAACAGGTCAGAGCTCTGTTGGCCAAAATCTTGCTTGTTTTTTGAGGTGAAATAGCTTAAAAAGATCAAAGAATAAATTTTACATTGTACTGTGGTGTGAAAGTGCTGCTTCTTTCACACTGGGACAGACAATTTTGTTGTTCAGATGATTTTGTTTTATTTTGAATGCACAGCAGATTAATGCTTATTACCTGGCAATCCTGTGGAAGATTTCATGCATCTGAAGCAGTGCTTCAGAGTAGGATTTCTCCATTATGAGAAACACAACAATTCCAACTCCAATTTTTCATGTTTCTTTATAAATTCGTCTCCATGACAGCCACAAGACTGTCTCCAGTAAACATTTGGAGGGGTGAGGGGGAAGGGAAGGGTATTTCCTGCATTTTAGTGGTCCTAAAATGCTAACTTCTTTGCTTAGTGTTTAAAAGCAGCACTTTATTTATGCACATGCACATTTAGATCCTTCCATCATGATTGAACCAATCCAACACAATTTGAATTGACTTGCACCATGAGACAGTATATCTCTAAAGATAAGTAGGTATCCACTTAGGATCCCCCAAAAACCTAATTACCATTCCATATGAATCTGTTTATCAAGTAATCCTATTTCTTGGGGATTTACTGTTGAACATACTTGCACAGAAATATGATTCTTGTGAGAATGTTCATTTCCACTGTTTCAAATCTAACTACAAAGATAAGCACAGCAAATCATAAAATAAATTTTCTAGTTATGACATATGGCTTTCAACCAAAGTGGGTGTTTTCCTTTGCCTGAAATAAATAAAGATTAATTTATTTGACCAAAGTCCTTTGGCACCCTTGTCTGGAAGAATATCAAATGTATTCAGAGTTTTTTTCCTACCAATTACTTTTTTAAAAAAGGAGATTTTTGAGGGCAAGAAGACAAACTAATAAATAATATGGCTACCACAGAATACTATATGACAGATTGTCCCCAGCCAAATGCATGGAAAGCATGGGAAAGGTCTCAAAGGAGCAGCTGGATTTCATGTCCTGTATTATTTCCTTTCACAGAACAGGCTAAAGACTGTGCTCCCTCATAAGACTGATTGTGTGACCAAGGCAGCATTGATGTCTGTTAGAAATACGGGTAGTAATTCATGGGAATAAATGGTGTATCAAATAATATAAATGAAATAACCCGGGGAAGGGAAGAGGGGAAGGGGGTTTCCCCTCTCATTCCGTTCAGGTTAAGAAATCCAGCCTGGAGACACACTGCAAAACCGCGGCAGATGGACATTTGCATGAGAAGGAGGGTGTAGCTGCCAAGACGGGAAGTGGCCAACGACCCTACGCCCAAAGGATGGCACCAGATAAGATGCCTATCAGGGGGACCATTGACACTCGAACCCTGAATGCCAGGGTCCGGGAAATCGGGGCGATGCCTATCTGGAGGGCCATTGGCACCTTGGACATGAATGCCTGGATTACAGGAACACGGGAAGATAATGATTCCGCTCTCGGCCGAGGTTTTTGTGCAGCTTGGACAGAGAAAAGAAACCAACTTGAATATGTGAAACTTGGAAAGAGACAAAGGACTACTAGCCACGGGCAAATTAAACAGTATAAGAACCGTGTCTTCGAAGCAGTGTGTGTGGACGGGGAGAATCTGGTCTTAGCGAAGACAGGTTCCACGTTCACCTGCATCACTGCCTGGGGGTGATACGCTGTCCGTTTTTGGTGGTGGCTATCGCACTGTTACTACGGTCGTGAAATAAATTTTATCTTTCATATTTTTATTAAAATTGGCTCACTCACAATTTTCATTTATAACAATGTCTTTGCTGTATTAGGGATACATGTTGAGGGTACAACATGATTTTTACTACTGTGTGCTCTGCTGAGGTTTTTCTGGCATGTTGTCTGCCCGGTACCACTGGGTTTGGTAACTTCAGGGAAGCACTTAACTGTAGGCCACTCAATATTATGGAACTTGTAAGTTTGCCTTCTTCTCCAGTCTTTAGGCTCTCTTATACCTCAGTGGATATATAATGCTTCATGGATTTTTTGATTGAGAGGGAAGGTTTTTTCTGACCATATGTCAATTAACAGGACTTAAAAACCTTCTATTTTTTCAACATTTTTCTCAAAAACCTACTATTTTTTCCTAATGTTGATGAGCACACTCTATCTTTCCCCTCTATTCTTTCAGTATTTATGGCCTGTAGTTGGAGGTTCCTTTAGGCTGGAAACAGAAAAAATCTGGCCAGCTGCAGTGTGGGGAAGGATACACTTTACAGAAAGTTGCTTGTAGAGGCAATAGTTCCATTTAGGTCTCTTTCTGACTGAAAAGGGAAAAGCTTTGTGAGTAAATGTCAACCACCCAGTACCGCCACCTGCCATTGCCATAATGAGGCCAATAGTCTCAGCTTCAGAGGATGAGAAAGGTCGTTTTTGAGCACAATGAATGAATGAAGCTGGTTGTTAACTGTTTTGTTTTCATATTGCTGGGACTGACTGGATGGCATTCAAAACCCATATCTTGGAAAAATGACTTCTTTGGCTGGATGGATTTCCATTTATTTATTTTACTAGTATCTCATGCATAATTTCTAAACATGACTAAAGGTGGACTCAGCAACTGTTTTAGCCCTTTTGAGCTTCCCATCCTTATCAAGGAAGGCATTCATTAAGGTTGTGATCCCCTTTATTGCAAATATAAATAAAATCTGACAAAATTGTAAGTACTTTAGTGCTGGAAACTGACCGAATAGGGAAAAAAATCAACTTTATGCATGAAAAGTCTCATTAATCAGATCCATGGAAAGTAATTGGCATCAGAGCCCATGGTTAATGCTGTTCACTGTTTTTTCATCACGGCCACTCAGCCCAGTTTGTTAATGCTGCTTGTGTGACTCGTGTTCTCCTTTGCAGGATCTGTATCAGTCTGCCTAGACAGCACAAAGGTCAGAGGGTTCTCGGGGAAAGATGCCCCTCTTTTCTCATTTGTGAACAGAAAATTAATACAGATCAGCCGAAGCATCAGTGTTCTGAAGCATTTCTCCCCCTGATATGTAGCAGTGACTCGTGGAAGCTAGGCAAGTCATACAAAAGACAGAAAGGTCTTTCAGGACTCATAAAATCCATTAACTAAAATGCACAAAGCATTGTTTATAATTAAATTGTACTTCACAAAAATAAGCAAACACATAATCCTTCAAGATGCAATTGCATGGCACTGACTTCTCTTCTCAGAACACTCCACTTTCGAATTTTAACAGCAGGAAATGTCCTCCAGGTATGAAGAGGAGGTAATCAAATGAAGTGGGAGATTTGAAAAGACCAGAAGAAGTACTTGCTAATTCTCCTACATTAAATGTGGAGAAGCCTTTATAGCTTTGTAGAAATATAAATATTGTTACTTTTTCTTTCGAGCCAGAGACTGGTAATTTTGATTAATAGCTGCCTGGCATTAAGGATGTCTAACCAGTGCATCTTCTGTGTTTGACTCTGATAATTTTAACATCAGTAAATCCTTCAGAATTACTTTTAAAAAAAAAAAAACCAAAAAACAAGTAAACTATACCTTATCTTGAAGAGGGATTTAATCTCCTGTTTATTCTATATTATGAAGTTCTATCAATTTTGGTTTTTATGTGATATATCAACTACGATTAATATTTTATCAAGGAATAGTTGTGTCCCCTGTAATCATTTATTTAAGTATGTATCTGACTAGTTCGGTAATAAGAATCTTCAATTTTTAATGAAGTAGAGATTAGTAACACTAGTAAATAGATGTAAGATGTCATCATAAGAATTTAATTATTCTTTTTTTGATAATAATTATACATCATATTCACATATGCTCAATGAATAGTGCCACATTACAGTTTCAGAAAGGTAGAAAACCACCTCACTCACGGCTCTGACTGTAAAGCAAGAATGATATAGCTTGGCAGAACTCTGAAAATATTGCCTCCATCTGTTCTCTCCACCTGCAGGGTCAGACATCTGAGACACTTGTGCAGATGTTCCTGAAGAACTGTCATTAAGGGGATAGTGTTTTAACATAAAGTGGTGCTTGATCCTTAAGAGATGTGGTGCAAACTCTCTCCAGATACTTGGCTGAGTTATTAGTGGCTCAGCAGTCACAATATGGAGGCTGAGACAAGTGACTGGCAGTAACCTGAGCACCCATTTGAAACAGTGTCACCTCCAAGACACGTTATTTGATGGCTGAAATCCAAAAAACATGTAAGACTTTTTCCCCTCTTTTCCAGCAGCTCAGAAATTCTCCCTTATCTCTAGGTTTGAGAAAATAATTAGAACAGTGATAGACTGAAGTCCTTTCATAATATCTCCATCACTTTTAATATCTCTTTATCCAATTTGGGATACCCTTTGCATTTCATTATCTTTTTCTTCTTAATGATAATCCAATTTTAAGTTATGCAGCTCCCCTATTGCTTGGGCCATATGTTAATCCCGCTCCTGGTTTGGCCTTTGTTTTGTGTAAGGCTAGAAGAGATAATCTCCTAACTACTAAACATATCATTTGGGTCTGTCGCAGGGGTGGGGGAGGGAAACATCTAACCAGCTATTACCCAGAGAACTCATTTGAGAATTAGCTATTTATGTATTAGTGAAGAGATTCTGTTATGTAGTAAAATCTAAAAATCCACTAATATGGGGAGCAGTCTGTTCTTGAAAGTAATTTCTGACAATACGGCCAAAAAGCAAATATGACAGTGCTACTCATGCAATTTTAGGAGTTCACATTGAAATAGATGGGCAGAAGATCTTTCTCCTTTTTAATGCCTTTATTAAAAAGAATCAGCTCAGGTGGGGAGAAATCAACGGGTTGTGCCCACACCGCCACTGCTCCCAGGAGTGGCACAAAGGAGGAGGATGATGCAGCTGTGTCCACTGGTCTGCAGGCAGAGCTGGGGCTTCCATCCTCATGAGAAATTAGGAGATTCTGCCTTTTCTGTCCAACACCTCAGGTCCTCTCTCTAGTCAACATCCTTTGAGGTCAGGGTGAGAAGCAAAAAGGATCCAAGCAGGCACTGGACTACGCTCCCATCCTTAGACATCACCTAGGTGCCCTAATTCTATGTTGGATGGTTGTTTTTAGGGGTTTTCCTGGAAAACTGCAAAATTTGGTGCAATGCATTTCTCATCTGCATACTAGCTCTGATGCCACTCCCATTCTCCTGGTACCTGCATGGTCCGGGTGTTGCTCCCTGGCAAGCACCAGGGGGACAATGGCTAATCACCAACAATTAACAAGTAAATGAAGAACTCTTAACAATGAAGCTAACTTAACAGCAACTGGTCCAATTTCTTTTAAATCTGCAACCTTAAAAAAAAATAGATAACTTTTTATTCATAACAACATTATATGTTATTTGCTATTTTGGCACCTCAGAAAGGTAATTCCTCCACTCCATTCAAATAAGCACACCAGATGAGGAAAGCATGCCAGTAATTTAACATCCTTAATAAAGGAGTATTAAGCTGAATTTGTTGTATTTTATCACATGTATGATTAGAGTTAGAAATTGCACATTTATCAGTTAGCACAAAGTGATTGGCCAGCTGTAAGACTGATTTAAAATTTCCCTACAAAAGAGTTTCAGAATGAATTCTCATTCTCTGTGTATGGCTATTTTCACTTGAAAATGACTAATACAACATACCCTATGTTAAGGATATGGTAGAAATTTGTGCCTATGAAATATAGATATGTGTATTAAACATGTTATTAAGGGAGTACGAGGATTTAATCCTAGGATGACGAAACCTTAGCTGGCTGACAAGGGTGGAACTCGGCATTAACATACAAAGGAAACTCGGCTGCACAGGAGATGGTCGTTCATGGCGGCATGTACCCGAGGACACCCAGTGATGATGGCCTATGAAGATACACATCTGAGATAACCAGGGCCATCAACACCTTCCACCTGAATACAGGATTCCGGGAGGAGGAACATTTGTCTCTTCCCAAAGAGGTTTTGTGCAGCTTTGAGTGAAGAAAGAAACCAACATGAATATGAGGAACTTTGAAAGGAAACAAAGGGACTCTGCCGCAGGCAAGAAAGAGAGTATAAGAACTGCCCCTGTGGAGCAGCAAGTGTGGACAAAGGGGGATTCGGTGCGATAGAGGCCGGATCTGCGTTCACCCAGCCTGTATCCCAGGGTCTGTGCTGTCATTTTTGATTGGTGGCTGTTGGGACTGTAATACGGTCACGAATAATTTTTTTTAAAATTTTTATTACGAATGGGTCTATTTTTATTTTTACCTATAACACCTGTAATTAAGGGAAGGAGCATTAGGCATTGACTATGCATTCTGTAAAATGCATTACTAAAAAATTCTGAGGGCTCCATGGCTTTTTCCAGATGCATTTCATAGGACTTTTTCTGTATGTTCAAGCTGCAAAATTGGGGAAAGTTCCAGTCGGCAGACATTATTAATTCATTGGATCTATTATTTTTCCCCACTTTGCATATGTTCAGTTTTAATGGTTTGAAAAGAGAAGAAGAAAGTGTATGAACCTGACAAAACACTTTATTATTATTATTATTATTATTATTATTATTATTTTCAGTCTAAAACCATAATGATCATTTAGCCAGAGCCTGTTCAGGATAAAACTCTCATTAAAAGCTTCAGGTATGAAAACTCTCCTGTGTATGACTGAGTCCTGCTAAGAAAAACCTAGTGTAACTCCTAATGGTTCTGCTGTGCTGTCAGACACTTCCCCTCATTGTGCTCTGTGGCCTCTTTCAGCCCCTGGGGACCCCAATTTGTGTTCCACCTCTGAATCTGTGATTGTCACACTTGCAGCAAGTGCAGCCACAGAATGTAAGACTACAGTAATTGCTTAAGTCAGCCTAGAGTATATATTCCCTTGTCAGCAGACACTACCAGCCTAGCATTTAAGTAGCAGCACAAAGTTATATATTAATCTTTCATTTGCTTAGTCATCATTATTTAATTAATTAACATGTGCAGCAGACTCCACCAGCTGTCGCTGGATTTTGCCATCACAATGATTTCGACACTGGAAAAATATAACTGCAAAAGTTTCTATGACTTGGCTTCATCCTGTTGGAAATACAGTTCTTAAGTATTTCTGGTAGTAAACTTTGCATCCAAATATTCTTATGTTCTAGGAGATAGAAATAGTAAGAATTTCAAGATACTATCTCCATGACAAGTTGTGGGAGTGGAAGCTGAAATGAATGTTCTTTCCAAATTTTTGCTCTTTCACTGTAGTGCATTGTGTGGATTATGTCTATTTAATTCAGCTTACAGCCACTGGTCATGCCCCCTTCAGAACAGAGAACTCATCACACAGAAAGATAAAAGAGACCTATATAAAATTTGAGCAAGGGTAATAGAGGAGAAATATTCATTCAGTTACTAGGATCTTCATCTGACCACAGGAGGGCAGGATTTAGAAGAAAACTGTGGTGTCTTAAGATAAAAGAGGAAATGAGAAAATATTCTGATGCTACACTGCGATTCAAATATTATTTTGATGGAAATATTACAAAATATTGCAATACAAATATTTTCATATATCCACAGCATGTCTGCCTGGTCTCATCTGTCCAAATTAAACTCTGATGTTCAACACCCCAACATTACAGAGTACTCAGTAGAGTAATGCTGCCTTTCAAAGCAATGTTACACAGATTACTGGAGTTTTCAGGGCTGCGTGTATGTTCCAAGACTGATCTTTTCCTTCCTGCCATATCAAGGTAAAGGAAATGATGCAATAATTCTTGTTTTGTAAATGTAAATCTCCAAATGGGTTAATTAGAGGTGGTGTGAGCGTTTCTACTCCTTTTCAGATGAACTAGATAACAGTTGTATCTTCAATGTGAGAAGCAAGATGAGCCACCTCCTACCTAAGGGTAGTGACCTGATTGCATATGTGCTCCTCATTTATTATCCTTTACAGCAGTGTTGAAAAAAACATTTTAGCCACTAACTTAAGGTCATTTGTGTATTCTGTCATTAATATGGGCTGAAGCTGACAAACACAACTTCTCACTTGCCCCATCCTAGGTGGGAGCAGTGGCTCTGTGTCTCTCCCGTACTGAAAGAGAGGCACAGAAACTAGCATACCTCAGACCCGACGGGACCTGAGTGCTCCTTCCTTTCAGTCTCTGTTAAAAAATGAGCAGCTCAGCTTAAAGTCGCAGTGTTTTGGTCTGAGATAGAGGGAGGAACTCAGTCCTGTGCATTGCTCAGGGTCTGTGATTAACAGCCAAAAAACTGTTGTGCTCCAGCATAGCACAAAACACTGCTCATTTGAAGTTAACAAGTCTGAATTTGTGCTGAAAGGAAATAAAGCAGAAGGAGAAGCACTCACAGTTGGAGTCAGCTGGGAGGCACTTTAAGAAGCTATTTCTCCTCAGCTGTAGCTGGTTGCATCCTGGCTTATGACACGGCTGCCTGGCTGGAGCAGCATGAAAGGATTTTAACAGATGCTCACACTTTGAGTTTGAGAGTGAATTTGGTGCATTTACAGGTAAGCTGTGTTTAAGCTGGAGATTGTGACTTCATCTGCCTTCCTGTGCTGGTGTAGCTCCTGATTCTTTATATCACAGCCTTCTACAGCATGCAGTGCTGCTTATGACTCAGCTTGCTCCTAGCTCAAGCATGTGCTTAATGGATGTTGCTGCTTCAACTCTGTTGCTGGTTTCTTTTGTAGGAGAACTGCAAAAGGGGGATGAAAAATATAAAGCGACAAAAATGCAAGGATCTGGATAGGACCCATCCTCTGAAAGACTACCTGTGAACAACTTAGGAGGGAGAAGATCTCATTAATGACCAAAAATTATACTGTACAGCAGAGAGACCAAAGAGTAACATTGTAGTTGTTTTGACTCATTATTTTTTATGCTTTAGCATTGAACAAGGAGTCAGACAAGCTATCTTCTGCCAGTTTCTGAAATCTAAACAAAAACCCCAATTCAAACCTAAATAATAGCCTATGGACTCTCTGCCAGTTTCTTGCCTCTAAGTGTATGTATATATATATATATATATATATGAATTTAAGACACAAATTAGAAACTAAACATTTCTAGTTTTATCATGGTGAACTAAGGAAATAGCAAAAGGTCTGGACAAAAAAAACAAGTGAGGTGAGAGTGTGATATTATTACTGCAAATAGATAATGCTTATTACAGACTCTGGCAGTATTTTGATACTTGGATTTTTTAAATATTTGTACCACTTTGAAAGCTTGAAAGCCACACTCTAATGAAGAGTCTGATGCAATAATCAAGTGGTATACATTGCCAAAATACACAGACAGATTGACCTGAAGTTTTTCAAGCATTGCAGCAAACTAATATTTGGTATGTAAATGACTTGGAAACTGAAAAAGGGATTACTAAACATTCAGCTCCACAGCAACTCTGCCAAAACGTAAAAAAAATTTTAGAACTAGTTGTTAGTGCAGAGTTGAAGAAGTAACTCTCCAAATTGATCAGAAAAAATATAAAAGTGAAAAGGAAAACAATATAAAAACTCTGGCAAAGCAACTGTACAAATACAGTTTGGACATTAAGACAAAAGAGAAAACTAGAATCATAGAGTCACAGACTCATTTAGGTTGGAAAAAACCCTTAAGATCAAATCCAATGTAAACCTAAACATTAACAAAACTGATCCAGGTGCAGGATCTTGCACATGGGCCTGCTGAACTTCAAGAGGGTCACACAGGCCCCTCTCAGGCCTGTCACAGTTCTTCTGCGTGACATCCCCTCCCTCCAGCATGTCCACCACAGCACACAGCATGAATAACAATCTTGTTGGACTTATGCTTAGCCTTTCCATTGAGATACACAAATGCCCCAGAATTCAGCTGTCACTGTATGACGATTAAGAACACCAGACTTACAGTAAAGCTGTTCTGACTGTTAGAGTCACCAATGCTACTGAAGAAAGTTCCAAAAGCAAAATAAAATGTATGATCAGTCATGTCTGAACTAAGAGTCAGTTTCACAGAATGTCTTTTCATAATGCTGGATGTGAAGATAAGGCCTCTAGTCCCAAAAATATCACAGTCAGCAAAGAGAAGAGAAATAACCAAGAAAAATGAATAATTCAAGAGTCAAATCTTGTAACAACTAAGAAGCTAAGCCTCTGAAAACTAAAAACTTGGTAGTTTAGAAGCATAAGTTGTCTACAATGTATAAATAAGACACCAGGCACTGTAAGAAAGAAGACCAATCCTTTTAAAGGAAAGGAGCATATTAATTTATTTCCAAGCTAGTCAAGATGTATCTAATTGTATTAAAACAAAAACACAAATGTAATGATAGAATCTGAAGTATCTGAAGTACATGTGTAAATTATGATAATCATATTTAATTTTGTTATCTTGTGAAAATATGAAAGGAAAGCAAGTGAAGAGTAATAGCTTTTCAGTTGAGGTAAATGTCAGTTCAGGAATGAAAAGCAGGTTTACAGATCACTAACTAGAATGGTATCCCAGGACTGGGGAATAATAGTTTGAATGTTACACTGCTAGGACTTGCACTGCTCTTTAATGCTTATATTTCAAATAAGGAAGTGACTCTTTTTTGCAGGAGGTCAGATTTGTATCTCAATCATTTAGAAATTTTCACTTTCTATAGAAAAGCTAAAAAAGGAGTGTAGTGCAATTTACTATATAGAAAATGACCACTCTAGAGGCAGCAATTGCACCATAGGGGAACACAGGGAGAAACTGTTACTGCTAAGTGCAGAAAGCTTACTTAAAACAAGACATATTTTTTCACAATATAGTCTTTTACTTAGTGTTTTCCAAGTATCAGGTAAGTTATGTCAAAGTTTTCTTTTCTGAGGTTTTTGATTTTTCTTGCAGGAGGTAACATCATATAAGCTCCCTTCTCTTCCTTGACATAGCTTATTTAATGAATGTATTAGATTTAAAATAAGCAATGTGCCTCAGCACGCTTATTAACTTCTAGGTGTACAATGGCTCAAGACAAACAGTTGGCAGGATGCCCAAGCAAGTAGCAGGTGTTTGCTAATAACTTTCTTCTGTATATCTTAAAAAACTGCTAAGAAAAACACAAGCCTGCTGGTCCTACAAGGAGGACCTTTTTATTATTGTTTTTTTAAATAAAATATTGTATGTCTTTATATTGACAAATTCCCCCATCTTACTCCCAATTCACGCCAAAGCACAACAAAAATTTTACATTTTCACCAAATGAAGCCTGATGCTATGAAGCTTATGTTCTGGCTCTTCGTATTGAGCGGGAATCTTTTACCCACATATGATGGCTATTAAGAGTGTAAATGTATTTAACTGCTGAAAATAAGTTAATGCAGGAATCTGATTTTGGTTTCTCACAGGGAGAATTGTTATACTCCCAGGCGATGCTCCAAATGCCCTCTCTTAATTTCTTCTAAATACATTTCTTAGATATATTTGGAATTGAAATAGGGAGTATGTCTGGATAACTGTGTACTTGAAAGTTTTTCTCATTACAAAGCAGTATTTCATACTTAGAAGATCAGATACAGAGATATTCTTCCAATAATCTTCTGCTGTGTGAGTATTGGACAGACAGTAAATTTAGTAATAAGCACAACCTACTTTGTCTGTGATAGGAATGATTAATTCAGATAAACTAATTTTACAAAGAGTTGATTATGAACTTGTAATTTCACGAAGGCTGAGTCACCACTATATTCAATGGCAGAGACACTACAAAGATAATTTCAGTCCATGTTCCCTGCCACTTTTCCCTTTTTTAATCCATCTTTCTGAAAACAATTCTAGCAGCTGGTTTCTCCTAGGGATTAGCACCAACAACACAACAGGAAGTTCTAGGTGTTAAGATATCAATATTTTGTTTTTATTTAAAATCATAATATGCATCATGCTGGAAAATATTCAGACTTTTATTGCCACATAAAATCTAACTATTGTCAAAGAAACATATTAGATGTTCTGTTAGATTTTAAATGGTCAATACTTCACATTGAAGTGCAAATATGTAAAAGTCTACTGAATCAGAATTTTCTTAGAGGAGCTATGAGTGGACAACTCCATTTAAGTTCCAGATGATACTCTGTTTAGTATAGCAAATCCAGTCTTCATTTCTTATAATGGAATGAGAGCTAGCAATCCATATTTGTATGCCCACTAGTTTAATTTAGCTAATTATTACCTGTCTTCAGTGATCAGTAAGAGTGGAACAAAAATAGAGCCTGACGTCCTTCAGTGTGTCTGTCTTTAGTGAGCACAATTCTGAATAACAAGGCAAAGCACAAGAAATAGCCAACTTCAATGACTGCTGTTGTGAAATTTGCAAGAAGATAATTCCCCAAAGATGCTGTTTTCTCTAGGACAGTCAGGAAGCCTTTCTTTAATTCCATAGAATCCTTCTGCTGGAAGGCAAAAATGGAAATAGTTTCCTGAGCAGTCAGTTCAGTTGTAAAGAAGTCACAGTGAGTGAGAGTCATTGTTGTTAAACTCTCTCAGATCATAAAGTTACTCACTCTGCATTTAATCAATAAAAAAATACACATTCTTCTTACAAATGGTGAACAAACTTAGCCTGCTTTCATGGAATCTATCAGATTTTTATCAGAGTTCAAGATTAACCGCAGCCTAAAAGCTGGGGCAGTCCCACAGTGGTTTAATTTGCTGGCAGGAGCCAGGTTCACCACATCTGAGCTGATCAAGCAACACTTGCCTGGTGGTTACACAAATTAAAACATTTGTTTAGTATAAACTTTGTAGATAATGATTTTGCCCCATTGGTGACTCCTATATGCTGCTTTGGTCTGGTGAGCCGTGAAAACATCCAAATATCCCAGTGCACAGTTATCTGATAAAGAGAAGGAACATATGAGTGCTGCACATCCAGAAAATTCATACAGTTCTGGTGAATGTCTAGGTTTTAAAGAGAAATTTCTAAGTGTAGGCCAGAAATGATCCTTCTGCTTTCTTGTTACATAGTATATAGAGAAACACATGGCAGCAACAAGAAATGTTGACCGTTAGATGATTTTTTTATTTGCCACATGGTATGATTCCTAAATTTTGGCACATTTAATTTTTATTTCTATTTTTTGTTTATTTTTTTTAATTCGGGTGTTCATACATTTTGTAGTTACTGCTTGTTGAGGCTACACAGAAATGAAGAATAATGATGAGAGAAAATTTGCCTGTTCAGTCCTGAAAAATGTGGGCTATACCTGTATTTCTCCCATCCTTTATGGGATCTGAATAATCATCTCATGACACTTTAATTAGATTATATTGCTGTTATAAAATATGTATCATGAGGGATAACTCATTTTATCAAAGTTTCCGGTTGCTTGAAATGAAAGCTAAACCTTTCAGTATTGTACCAGGCAAACAATAGGTGACTTGAACACCAGTTTTTATGTCTGTTTTTTATGTCATTCTCTCTGGTCCTATTATAATTTTTTAACACACTATAGACAGGTAACAGTTGATGAGTAGCAGCTTCCTAAATCACCACACCAATTCAATAATTTGATGAAATTCTCAGTTGAAATGGCTTGGTTTTGTTCAATCTCTTTCTCCTGCCGCAAGATACTTCAAATCAACCATTGTTCCTGCTTCCTTTAGAAAGGTCTGGGGCTCAAGCTCAGAAATGTTCTGCTGATTAGGTGAGACCTCATCTCTCTGAGGGAAAAGAACACACACACCAAAGCCTCTGACAGTGCTTTATCTGCCAACTGCATTCAGGACAATCTGATGCACACAGGGTGGTGGGCATCAAATAGAGCAGGCCTCATCACACTCACAGCAGGAAGCTGAGGCAGGGTTCTTCTGATTTTGCTGTGATAATCTAGTTTAGGCCCTCAGGTTGGAAGCCTGTCTCTCTGTAATCTTCATGCAGGAGGGTAAGGAAGGAATTTACCTCCAAATCCCTGAGTCTGAGTATAATTTGGAAAATCAGTTTCAAGGCTGGATTACTCTCATTAAGCCAAGGCACTCATCTGAAAGGAGTACATGAATCATGGAACTCAGTGGAAAAAGAGCAAAGATTCCTGCCCCTCTCTCTGCTCTTTTCTTGAGTCCCCTGGCATTGGACTGCTGGGATTTGGCACACAATGTCCCTGCTATTTGCTCAAGATTTTGTTATAAATCTGTGAGATCTTCTCCAGAACAAGAGAATGGAGTCTCTGCTACTCTTTGCACCAGGCTACAGTGTCAGATGTTTTCCTACCTCACCCTATGCTTATTGCACTACCACCACATCTAAAGGGACACATTGCATGAATATATTTAGGGAGCCTTACATTGTCCAGCATCATTTCAATGTCAAAGTATCATCAACCTTCTATAATTTGACCAAATGTTAACTCAGTTTTTAAAGTTTTATTTGAATTATGTTTAACTTAATCTGAATGAAGCATTTATTCATATATGAGAAGAGAGAGATGACAGGAAAGACATGAATAAAAAGGATTATAAATTCCTACCATTCCTAACCGAGTGGTGTGAAAAGAAAGCTTTTAAAATTGACATAACCTTGAATTAATGCAATCTCACCTTGAAATCTCACCTGTTTTATCTGGAAATAGGCTGTGTTTGCTTATGAGCTCAATCACAAGAGGCTCTCCAAACTAGATAGTGTTTTAGCATAAGCACATACTCAAATAAATTATCTGAAACACATCCAATTTAGCGTCTCAAGAAGGAACTCATCTCTGCAGGCATGCTTACTGGCAATTTCATTATGAGGTTCACACTAACTATGTTAGTGTGCTGTCACTCACAAAGTCCACATTTTGCCATATACAAAATGTAGACATATTTTAAAATATGACCATGTTTTTCTGATAGCAATGTATAAAGTAAAGGAATAATATGTTGTCTTCCCGAATACCCAAACTTGAGAGACAGATTGAGTAATCTTTTATAGTAAAGGGCAATGTGATGCCTCACTGCACTAAGCCATTTCAGAGAAATATTGTATCTCGTTAGGTATCTGTGGAGTGGTTTGGGTTGAAGAGACTTTTAAAGGTCATCAACTTCAATAGATCAGATTGCTCAATGTCCCCATCCTATCTGACCTTGAATGCTTGCAGGGATGGGGCATCTGCCAGCTCTCTGGGCATCCTGTGTTTCACCTCATTGTAAAAAAATAGCTTCCTTATAGCTAGTCTGAATCTACTACTGGTAAATTAAAACTATTACTTCTTGTTATGGCAGGTCCTGTTAAAGAGTTCGTCCCCATCTTTCTTGTCACCCTTTTGTACTAAAAGAAAGTCCACTATGCAATGTGCAGAGCATCACTGGACAGTCTTCTTCACTCTCCACTCTCCAGGCAGCTCTAGTTACTGGGGAGAAGAGATGACCCCCTTTATAATCCTATTCTGCTTCTGTGCTGATTGCCCAGTGAATGCTAGAATGCTAGAGGAGATTTGATAGAAATAGTAACAGTCCTTTTTACAAGAAGATTATGAATCTTCTGCTTCCCTCTGAAACCACATTGACTGGTGATAAAACCAGGTATAATCCAGCGATCAATTTTTATATTCACTCTCTCCCTCTCTCTGGGTAGACTATACATTTCTGTTGGTATATGCCTTTGATGGTATAATTTAATTTTTCACTACCCTTAGTAGCTTTGGCTAATTCAGTTAAGGAGCATTGTCCCAGAAAAAGAAATACTGTCACATAAAATGCTATGTTGTCTCCCTGAACAAAGCTAGTAAATCCACATTGGTATTCTGTGGAAGTCTTGGTCTTCAAACAGGCTAATCCAAATTCACCCAAAGATCTATTTCAGATGAAGAGTTCAGGTTTGAAAATATATTAGAGCCTCATTGAAATTACAGGAATAAGATATTCAGCTGAAGTCAACCAATGCTATTCACTTCTCAGTGCTGTTCAGAAGTTTGCTTGTGAGCTTCTGGCTCTGCCTTTATTGTCCACCGACTTTCATTCTGATATCATAAAAAGATGTCAAAAACTGAACAGCCAATGGAAATTGAATTTATGGAGAAATCTTGTAAATCCCCAGTTGGCATTTTATGCCTTAGTCTCAAGCAAGATTTCTTGTCACTTTCACCACTAGTATATTGAAGCTAGGCCACTGAATTGTAAAATGTCATTATATTGCTCCATTTTCTCACAGGTGAACATGGCCAAGGAAGAGAAAAGAGAACCTACGGAAAAAAATAGCTTTCTCCTTGTTTATATAAGACACAGAGAGATTGATAAAGGATAAACAGCCACATATATTTGTAGGTAGAAAGGAGTGGAGAAAAGCTAGTACCTTTAAATTACGTTCTAATCATTGTCTAATGCTCTAGGATTTTATGTACTGCAAACATATGCAATGGTGTTTTTGCACTTATCATTTGGGGGAGATTTGCTCCCCTCCCCTCCCCGAAAAAAAATGTTCTCAGACTACTTTTACCTCTTTAGGAAAAGTTTCTACTGTCCCTGAGAATTGTAGATATCACTTTACTTCTATACACATGGCACAAGAATTCACAATATCATGTTTCCAAAGACTTTGTCTCAGGAAATCATTTGAGAGCTATTGTGATATTTCCACAAGGCAACCTTTTATAAAATAGACTCCCATGTTTCTGATCTTGACTTTCATCTCAGAGAAGTACACTGTAAATATAAAATATTAATATCTTTTGTGGAGAAATGATGGGTCTCATCTGAAGATATTAAATTATTTCTATACAGCTTTTGTCTTTAAACCAAAGGGGTTAGCTAGTAGTTTCTTCTTTCTAAACTTTTTGACAATCCTTCTCACAGATTACCCTCCAGTTTCTATGAATCGTGATTGAATTTTTACATATTTTAATTCTCTTAACAAATGTGATTCAAATTATTTCTTCCCTTCAAATCTCAGTAGCCAAAATATTCAGACCTCTAGATGCCCCTAATATGTGAAATTTCTCAATGTTTCACCATACAACTTTTTAGCAAATAAGGAGGAAAAACATCCTCTCATTTTTAGAAGTTCTGTAGAAACCTACAGAAAAAACCAATTATGAATCAGCAGCCATTCTCCATATACGAAGGGGAATATAAAGCTTAAGCAAAATATCCTTAATGTCCGATTTTAACCAAAGGACAAAATGTAATAAAATGGCATTGGAAGACAGTTTACTTTAGATGTAAACCATAAATTCATCTTGAATATGCAAATCAAAAATTAATTCTAACACTCAAAATCATTACCTTATGAACAGGCTTGATTTCATCTGGGTGGTGATAGCAGAATCATCAAAAGGATAGTGTGGCTGTGGTGTGCAGTTGTTGACTTTCTTGGACCTGTGTTTTCTCAGGGTACAAACTCCAGAAGAGAGTAGTGTTGGTCGAAAAGGATACATAGCCTGACTGACTGAACCCAAAGGTTTTTATGGGCAGGTTCTGGCATCTAACTTTGAAGACAAAGCTGTTCTTTTCTGTAAGAAATCTCTTAAATCAAGTACTGCTCTTACTGGGTAAATGCCAGGGAAGTAAATGAAACCTATAAATACAGCCATGGTAGAGCACATCCAGGCTCCCAAACATCAAAGATGGCATAAAATTCATACACAATATGTCTACTGTAATGACTTCTAATTAGGTACTCCATCTTTTTTCACTGTTAAGTTTCATGAATCTCTGCATGGTATCAAGGCTGGGAAAAGTCCAATATCCTCTGCCAAATTTCTTCTGGATGAACCTATTGCATTAAATTGTCAAGCTTTCAAAATAACATAGTAAAATTCCTTTTTTGCTAATATGTTTTTAAAGTCGTGCTGCATAGTAGCTTTCATATATAATGTTAATAAGAGAAGATTAATAATTGCTAAAACAACTGACAACAAATTGAAGTCACTATGTTGTCAATATGTTTTGTAAAGTTAGTATTAATATTTTGGTCTGAAATACTGGTTGTGTAACATAAAGGATTTCCTACCAGGAAAGCTCGATACTATTAGTCTTTTCCTGAGTTACCCCTTAAAGATAATGAGAGAAGTGTTTCCATTCTCCTCTGCTCCCACTTCTGCAAATCCAAATTCTGACAAGATTCACAACATGTGCAGTACTATCCAATTTTGTTCAGGAGTGGAGTAGAGTTGGAGCAGAATTGGCAGATCTTGGATATCAGTTTACAGAAGATAATATCCTGCTTTCTACATTTCTTGATTCTAAATCATGTTTCTCCCTTGTTTTTTTCCTGGGTGTCTGAATGGGCATGTTGCTACCTGTGGCATCATTATCACTGCTCTGCTGTCTATAGAAGAAACTAAATAGAATTCAGAGTCTCACAGCCCAAAGACTTCTGGAGTTCAGGAAGAATGTACAGCCAGATTTAACGTATGGAAATAATGGCTCAGTCTTAGGACTGTCATGCACTTGGGGTCAGCATGTGCAGAATAATGTTGCATTTTTGTATTTATTTTTCAGATACATTAAAGCTATATTTTATATGATTAATAGTATTTAAAGTATTACATCCTGATTGTTTCACTTAAAGCTAAAACCCATACATATTTTCAAAACTTTTTTTGATCTTTTTCAACAGGAGAAAGATCTCATGGTAGTGGTTATTAAAAATAAAAAACTTCATGATCCAATGTTTATGATGAGACTTTGTATAGTAAATACAAATTAATGCTTTTTCATTTTTGTTTTAATGAATTGATTAGATATTAGCTGCAGGGCATTTTGTTTCTGTGTTTATTTTTCAATGAAAACAAACCCCAAGTTTTTCACAGAATGACAGTTTTTCCTCCACACTCACTGTTGGGAAAAAGTATTTAACACCCTTCTAGCTTTCCATCAGAAAACTGAATTGTCTTCATTAGCTCATGAAATTAAAGAATACCCATTATCTGAGAAAGTGGTTTGTAAGAGCCTAAATGAGAGATGTGGGACTCCTGACAGTTCTTCCAAATGCAGTTTATTACATCCAAGAGGTTACAGCAGTCCAGGGTTGTGGGTGACAGAGCCTGTGCCTACAGCTGTCAGCTGCATCTGCAGGCAGGCCTGGAGACCCTTAGTTTAGGTTACAAATGCATTATATACTTTTCTTTGCTGTAAGTAGAACCAATCTATACATTAACTTTTATCTATAGCCTATCATAACTGCTATAATTACCATATTCATGTTACTATTCTCCAATCACTAAAAGTTAGTACATTACAGTTTAAGCTAGGAGTTGTTTTTCAGTTTTCTTGCAGTGGAAAATTCTGAGACCTTTTTTCTACTTGCAACATTTGCTGACTTGTTTTCCTGTGCTATCTTTCTGCTTGGTAAAAGCATCTTCTTGTTTGAGGTGGGTTTATTCTTTGCTCTAAGTCATAAAAACCCCCTTCTAACTAACATACCCTTTGCCTCCTTGGTTAACCAGTAGACTGGTCCAGCAATTATTTTCTTCTATATCAAAACTTGCTTCCATCTCTATTCCTTGCTCAGCTTCTACATTCAAAAATCTTTCTGCTAAGCATACATATCTGTGAGACTTTCTTGTCAAACTTTCATCCTTCCCAACAGTGGTTCAAGACCAGACATAAGTATATTCCTCCATCTTTCTCCTTCATGAGCTATAAGGAAGAAAAATAGTCCCCTTCTTCCTCTGTTTCCAGATTTGCGACTTGGAAATTATTTGAATTTCATGTCTTCTCTTGCCAGTTTGCATTTCATAACCTGCTTAAGTGAAGCTACTGGGGAAAGCAGTCTATCAGACCACAGTCACAGCACAAATGCTGATAATGGGAATTTCATATAATCTTCTGCCGGGGTGGTCATGTGAACTCACTATTCAGTGGAGCAAAATCTATTTGTCTCCATGCCCATATCCATATAGCAAATTGAAAAATCAATCACAAGAAAGGCTTAAATAATGTTTTAGCATATTGTTTTATAATTTGTGTTTCTGTGGAAAGTGCAGTTGCCTTATTTTTTATTTATCTTTTTATTATATGTTGATAATCTACTGCATTACATTAAAATTATAGTATTTCAAGTATTTAAAAATGAGATACTTTCAGAACTAAGTCCCATTTTGTGGCACTTGATACTCTTACTTGGTATTCTCTTGTGATCTTTTGTATGTCTGCTGAGTTACTTTCCTGAGAATTATTTTGGGGACCAGGTGTTGCTCAGTAAGAACTGAGTGCCAAGGAGTAAAAAAGATGGCAGTCTTTTCCAGTGTCTGTCAACCACTCAGAATTCAGTGATACAAGCTTCAGTGGAAAGTAACAGCCAATTTCCTTCTAAACTCTTCAAGCAGTTTTCCAGGAAAACTGACTGCCAGCATTGCGTACTGAACAGACAGCCCTTAAACTCTATTTTGCTGTAGAAGTTCATGTGCACTTGCACTTAAAGTTTCAAAATTAAACATTGTGATCTCTTTTCTGGTATTGCTGATTTTCATACAAATATTGCAGACTTTAAGTACAAATAAGTTGTAGTTGAACTGTTGAACTCTCTTTCTGAACTCCTGTGAGACTTTCCAGCTCTAGGAGTGAAAGGTCAGGGTGGTTTGAGGTGTGACATATTTTTGGTTAAGATGTGACAAATATAGTAAGTAGATGAATGCTAATTCAGGCCATCATATTTAATTAGGCCATCAAGACTAGAATGAAGCTTTCACTCCGCAAATGAGCTCTCGTGATCAAAGTACAGCTACCTTATTTAAATAATTTAAACAAAGATCAATTTTAATCAAAATTGATATTGAGTATTGCATATGAAAATTACTACTTTTTTTCTTTCAATTTTGATATTACCATGTTAATGAGCAATTCCCTTGTTTAGAGTTATGTGGCATCTGGCTGGTGATATTTCTTTAGGGTGGAAAATTTGAGTATCTACTTAAGGGTGACTGCATAGCTAACACCTTACATGTAGAGGTCAGAAACCTGTTTTCTGTGTTCCCAGGTATTCTTTTCAGTTTAAAATAATATCTGATTCCAAATGTTTTAATTTTTCTGTTACTGAATCTAACAATTATGTATTTAGAGAAATTAGAGGATAACAATGTGGTCAAATTATTTGCTTCAGAGAGGATGGATATTAATTAGGGTAACTTATTTAAGTGTGGTGTAATTTTTTTATAGCTTCTGTGAGGAAAAAATATTTTAACAGCATCTCTGCTAATGTGCAAACTTGAAGAAGAGCTTGTGGATATATTTACACTGAGATACACATTCATATGCAGACATTTACATACCCAGAAGCACATCTGACATCACAAAATGAATGCAAAACTTTTTATTGGATTTAATAAAAAAAGGAGATGCATACAGAAACTCGCACACATTTTTACTGGAGTCACTGATGACACCAGAGCTATGGAATTCCTTCAAATGTGAACACAAATAAGCAACACTATCTCAAGGCCAGGCATTTTTCAAGATGCAATAAAAAATGCCTTTATAAGGAGAAGACAGAGGAAAAAGAGGCGGGAGGAAATGATGACAAGGTTAAAGCTAAGCAGAGTATGCCTTTTCTTGTTTCGTCTGAACAGTGTGGATTTCTTCAGGAATGAGCAGAAGCCCCCTTCTAATCTTCCTGTAGAGACTGAAGAACAAAAAAGAGTCACCAATTTGCTTCCTAACCTCTTACATTTTGAGAGTGATTGAGACATTTTTTGCTGCTTGTGACAGTCATGAGTCCTCACACAATTTCTCAACATATTTAGATGCACAGCAGGAAGGTTCACACATCTGACTAGGTACAAAGAATCAATTTACAGCAAAAGGAAATATCAGATATTGGTACTTAAGCACCACAGCACTAGATAACTTGGATAACCTCAAGTAAATTGGAAAGACCTAATGCTTAAAAAAGCGGATGAAAAAGAATATAACTTCAGAGGTAATGTGATTTTAGTTTTGACTGGTACGTGAGTAAATTTTAATAATATATTAGACTGAGACTAAAAAATATCTTTGCATGGCTCCTTTCATGTAGTATTTGTGTGTAATACATCTTGAAAATAAATAAAAAAAAACCACCAAACAGTATACTCCTTTGTAAAGTTGATTTTAATTTTTTGCTCTGATGTTAAAGCTGAATTTCCTTTAAAACTTGCTACAAAATTGTTTGTTTATAAAAGAACAAGTGTAGTTTTTCTAAAGGAGAAAGTTTTCCCTTTTCTATGAGCACTTCAGGAATATAATATATATAGCTGATTGAGAACCACACAAAAAAAAGTTTATATACCAGACTTATCCTTTTATGTGAACCCTCTAAAAGCATGGAGTATGGCTCACCAAATATCCCTGAAATTACCTGAGTATGAGTAAAATATCACATCACTACAGGATAAAGTGTTCCATTTAAAGTGCAAGTCCGGGCTCTGGGGTAATAGTGACAAAGTGGAGTTATTATGAACTAAAATCTCTTTCTAGAAAACTGAGCAGATATACCAGTAATCCTAAAAGCAGTACCTGCTTCCCTTATGGCATAAATAGTGCATATCAGAGAATTCATTATTTGTACATGACAAGGTCTCTAAATGCATTTTATAAAAGCAAACAATAAAATATTGAGAATAACAGTGCAGGACTAAGAAACAAACTGGTTTCCAGATGGATTTTCTTGTGGCATGGAGAGCATAAGATGCTCTCCATGCCATAATTCTTCATTGGGAATATTCTCTTTCCAGCAGTACTCTTCAGCTCAGGAGGGCTGGAGTAACCCGTGCCAGCAACCAGCCTCCAGCTTCCAGATTAGGCAGATTAGGCAGGCCACCTGCATGAAGAGGGGACAAAGAGCTGTGGCTACAGTGTTCTCAGCTGCAGTCTCTTTATTCTTCACAGAGCAGGCAGTAAAAAAGTGTCCCTTTTTTTTTTTTTTTTTTTTTTTTTTGAGGTAAGAGGACAAAGGACAAAGGGGCCACAATGTCAGAATGAATGTTGGAGTTTTCTTTATTAGAAAGGCAGAATAAGCTGTAGCATTTTGGAAAACAATGCATTTAAAATATATGGTCTAATGGTAAAGCATTACGGGTGCCATCTCACTTCTTGTTAATTTACCTTGAGGGAAAAGAGTTTCCTTATGCAGGCACCCCCCCCATTCTATGCCTGAAGAGGCACTGGTGGATTTGAGCCTATGTGTGATGAAGACAAATGTGTACATACCAGCTTGTGACTACACACACACACACACACACACAAAAAAAAAAAAAAAACCCAAAAAAAACAAAACAAAAAAAAAACACTCTTAAAGAAAAGAATCAACTGACAAAATAAAATTAAGGCAAAATTACATGTGCTGGGTAAACAACAGAGATATCTGATGACAGGTGAGCCAACAGTGATAAGTTGCTTCAGAATACATGACAAATATATCTCTTAAGCAAAGATGCACATTTTACTTTTCCTCAGATCTCACAATTGCCAGCCATGGTTCTGATCATACAAATTTCTGATTTGTGTCTCCTATAAAGGGAAGCAGACTTTTAAGCCTGGGGGCAGGTTTTTAGAGGAACCAGAGGTTTTTACATATATATAAATTTAATAATATATATATTATTAAATATATAATATATATTTAATATATATATTATTTAAATTTATAATATATATATATTTATATTTAGTTTATATATGGTTGCCTCTAAGCTCCTATGGTCATCTACCACTTTTTGGAATTGCTGTTTTCAATTATGTGAACTGCAACTCGTATCACCTTTCAAAACCTTGTCAAAATAGTTGCTGAAGGAGCTCCCTGGAGGAGTTAGAGGCTGTACACATGGCTCTGTGCCTTTCTTCAATACCACACTAGACCCATTTGCATGTGTTGGACATCTAACAGCTGCTAAACTTTGATTTTCTCCCTTCAATGCTTCATGAATATTAAAACCTAATAATTTAAAGCTCAACGCAGCATCCATTCAGACCAAAGCATCCGGACAGACATTACCATTGGCATGAACCTGGCAATAAGCTCATTTGGGTAGACATTGTTCCTCTGAGTGTTGTAATCCACCTTCTGCCTCTTAAATGGTGAATGCATGTCCAGGTGATATTTGTGAAATAAGTGATATGCTCTAAATTCAACTACCAGATTGCCTCAAGGTAATGATATCTTGTGATCATGGACATGATGCTTGAATTAATTTTTACAGAATGTATTTTGTCTCTTGGTTTGCTTTGAAATTTATTGCTATTAGGCAATTTATTCTCTCTATATTTTAATGTAAATAAATACACATTTTGTAATAAAGAGTTTTGCAGTGTTGTTAGCTATAATAACAGAATGAAGAACAGACAAACTGAAGGATAATTCTTAAGTAAATATACCAATTTTACCATCTCCTTAGCTGAACAAATTAATAGGTTTCACAGAACCTCCTTACCTAGAATGAACTTTTTTTGTTCTTTAGGCTATTCTGCAAAGCTGAATTTGATGTTGTTCAGTGTCACTATTTTAGTGGTATTGCTTTCTTAATAGTGAATTTTGAAGGATTAATCATGACAGAAAGTTACATTAAATTATCTATTTTTCCCTGTCATTTCACTTCTATAACATTCCTCTTATTAATTTTTCCAGATTTCCAGGTATAATGGAGAGGCAGTGGTAATTGTCCTGCAGAATAGAGATGGTCCAGAGGAAGACCCCAGTGGAAACTTCTGTAACAAAAAAAAAATACCTGAAATGAGATTGTGGGAGAAGCAGAAGAGCAGAATGCATGGAGGGAACACAGGTGCTACTGAAAGGGCCTGTCTCTTTCCAGAGGTACCCCCTGTGTATTTGCACCACTTCCACTTCAGACTCTTCTACCTCATAGGTCAAAGTTTCATATAAATATTCCATTGCTTTGAATCTGTAAAAAAAACTTCTGGAATCTCCGCAGTTACCTCCATTTACTGACATATATGCATTTACAGATCCTTTACAACTGCATAAAATACAAATGGTATTTAGTATATCTGGACAAGCAACCATAAGTTAATTCTAGTAATTTAGTCAGTATTTTAGGATATTAATTGCAGACACCTGGAATAGAGAGGTATGTTGATATTGTAAAATATTTGGAGCTATTCATGGTTACTTTGCCACTGAAGTTCCTGCACTTTCATACTGCAACAGAAGTATGGGAAAGCAGGGGCACTATCAAGTGCATTTGAAGGCTTCTTTTCTTCTTTAAGCCAAGAGGCGAAGAGCCAAGTGGCAGTACCCTTCTGAATAAAGCCTAGTTGATTTCAAAATTATGTACTGCTGGATATGTTTAATTTTGAATGTTCAATTACAGCTATGAGGAAAAGGTTAGAAAATTATTCGGAGGAGCCTATACAAAGCTTCCTACTAAAACATCAAGTGTCTAAAGTTTCCTCTTTTCTTACCTTACTGTAATATAAATCATAGAAACACAGAATGGTTGAGGTAGTAAGAGACCTTAAAAAATCATCTGTTTTACTGGTATTCCAGTAAATAGATATAGACACCTTCTGCAAGGTCAGGTAGAAAACAGTGCCATAAAGTAAAACTCTAACATAAATAAAAACACATATAAGCAAAAGAATGTATTAAGCATCTCTTGAATTTTATAATCATATATTGGGATTTTGTATCCCCTGAGAGTGAAATCTTACTCGGCTCTAAGAAAATTTTTGGGTTTAATTGCTTTTCCCACATTACTTCTGTATCAAAGGTTATTTTATTTTAAAATTCCAGCAAACAAGGTAGTTGTCAGCTTGTTAAAAGCACCGAGCACTGCTGCTCTTGCAACCTTACTGCACTGAAGCTTGTCCTGTTATTTTCATTGTGGAGGCAAAGCAGCTGGTTATGCTGAGAGGAATTCCCCTGCACAGAACCTCAGTGCCCAGCTGCTGTAGCTTTCACCACGGAGCCCTTAGTGTGTTTTTGGCAAGGCTGTGAGCAATGCCTTGGAGTGTCCTTTTGCTGTGTCTCTTAGCTTGGCATCTGGAAGCAGGTAGCAGCAGAACTCCTTTGTTTTGGGGAACACTGAGGTTAACCCAGAGGTTGCACAACACTTGCATTTGCAGAGCTAGGCAGCTCAAAAGAAACAGTAGCAGCATTAGAAATAGCATTTTAAAAACTGTACCAAGGGTCAGTTTTCAGTTACATTTTCTTTCATGTAGGATATAGGTCTTCCTTAGCCATTTCTTCTTCCGTCTTGCAATTACAAAATTAATTTTCTTTCATAGTCATTTACCTCAAAA